>NC_083593.1:48140361-48302861 GCF_027579695.1 Neoarius graeffei | reverse complement strand
AACCGTTCCACTAAACCGTCCGTTTGTGGGTGATACACGCTGGTGCGGATCGGCTTAATCCCCAATAACCCATACAGTTCACGCAGTGTTTGTGACATAAACGTAGTGCCTTGATCATTCAGAATCTCTTTCGGGATTCCAACTCGGGAGATGACGCGGAAGAGCGCCTCTGCAATACTGCGTGCTGAGATATTGCACAGAGGCACTGCTTCCGGGTATCGCGTTGCATAGTCCACCAGAACTAATATAAAGCGGTACCCTCGTGCTGACCGATCTAATGGCCCGACGAAATCCATCCCAATTCTCTCGAATGGGGTCTCGATTAATGGAAGAGGGCGCAAAGGCGCTTTTGGAATGGCCGCTGGATTTACTAACTGGCATTCGCGGCATGCTGTACACCACCTACGGACATCGCCGCGAATCCCCAGCCAATAGAATCGGGCCATTATTCGGGCTAGTGTTTTATCCTGCCCCAAGTGTCCAGCCATGGGATTAAAGTGAGCCGCCTGGAATACCAATTCCCGGCGGCTCTTTGGAATTAAAAGCTGTGTGACTTGCTCTTTAGATTGAGTGTCCTGCGTCACTCGGTATAATCTATCCTTCATAATCGCGAAGTAGGGGAAGGACGGGGTGGCGTTCGGCTGGAGCGTTTGACCATCGATTACTCTCACTTGGTCAAACGCATGCCTCAGAGTCTCGTCTCGTGACTGCTCTAATGGGAAATCCGCGAGGGATTCCCCAATAGAGAGAGGAGGAGCTGGCGGCGTAGACGGCTCTGTGACAGCTGCTCCCGCCAAAGCGACACCGGGACCTCCCCCTGTCAAATGGCAGGACCCACTCTTTACTAGGCGTGTCATTAAACCCCGAAATCCCGGCCAATCAGTCCCCAAAGTTAAAGAGTGGGTAAGGCGAGGATTAACCGCCGCCTTCACTATAAATTTTTCCCCTCTGAAAATAATGTGGACCGACACCAAAGGGTAGCGGTGAACATCCCCGTGCACACACAACACCTTCACCCCTTGTGCTCCCCCCAATGCCTCGTTTTGAACCAGGCTTTGGCAAATTGAGGTCTGATTACAACCAGAATCCACCAACGCCTGATATGTAGCCCCTTGGATACTCACCAGTATGCGATACGCTCCGGCCCGATCAAGGGCGGCCTCTGGTACATCGGGGATCCGAACCACCGCTCCCACTTCCATTGCCGTGCACTGCTGTTGAAGGTGGCCCGGCTCCCCACAGCGCCAGCAAACCGGCCCGGGCTTTCCCTCTGCACCAGTGATCTGGGGCTCACTCACCTGAGGTGGGGGAGAGACAGACACAGAAGGGAGAAACGGGAGGGCACCGTGGGTGCGGCGGGCTGGCTGGGGTGGTGCCGGCCCCTGCCTCCGCGGTGGGGGAATGGGGCGAGGACGGGACACAGGAGGAGGGGGAGAGAGAGAGAGAGAGAGAGAAGAGGAGAGAAGAGAAGATGCCATCTGCTGTCCTGCCGCCGGGACAGCCGCCAAATGGTCCTCCGCCAGCTCGACTGCCTGATCCAGCGACGCCGGGCGGTGGCCCTGGACCCACTCCGCGGTTCTGGCTGGCAAGTGCGGGACGAACTGCTCCAGCACCACCTGATCAATGATCTCCTTGGCGTCGCGGTTGTCGGCCCTCAACCACCGCCAGCAGGCGTCCCGGAGTTGCTGGCCAAACGTGAACTGCCAGCCGACTTCCTCCAAGCGCAACGCGCGGAAGCCCTGGCGCTGCTGTTCTGGTGTGCGCCCCACGTGCTGGAGGATGGCCCGGCAGAGGTCCGCGTAGGCCAGCCGGCAGTCGGCGGGGAGCTGTAGCGCGACCAGCTGTGCCTCTCCTGTTAGCAGGGGGAGGAGGCACGCCGCGCGCTGCTCCATCGGCCACCCCGAGGCTTCGGCGACTTGCTCGAAGAGCATGATGAACACCTCGGGGTCGTCCTGCGGGCCCATCTTGGTGACGGTGAGGGGAGACGGGCCCGCGGTAGGAGCGCTGGTGGACCCCGCCGACGCGAGGAGGTGCCGGAACACCTCTCGATCTTCTTGTTGAGCCAGCACCAGGGCTTCGAATCGCTGTTCTCGCTCCTTTCGGAGGGTGAGTAGCGCCTGGTGCTGGCTTTGCTGGGCCGTGGCGAGGGCGTGGACCAATTCAGCGAATGGGGAGGACTCCATGGGGCTGTTCGGCTGCTGTGCTCCAGATCCCGGGTTTCGGCACCACTGTAACGTTTCTGTGTTGGTGGGTGGAGCACAGAGGACGGCAGGACAGAGATAAGGTTTGACAGACTGTTTTATTTTCACTTTTCAGTGCAAATATTTTCTACTCTCAGCCACACACGCACACACATTCCAGTTATCTGGTTGTGGAGAGAGCTCCTTCCGCTCTCGCTCTCCCTCCTGATATAGGGCGCGGTCACTGGGAAGACACACAAACACAGTTTAATTGCTCTCAGGTGTAGTGATTCTGCACATTCCCTGACTCCGCTCTCCTGTCACAGACCGGCGCTTGACCACGCCCCCGCTGCCACACTTGTCTTTCTACTTGTAGGTCCGAGAAGCATTGGCAAGAAAGTTGGCAAGTGCAAACATTAGCTCTCATCGCACCAGGGTAAACATTCTTTATTTTTTCTGTTATCTAGATATGGCTATTTAGACCAATTTATTCATATTTTCTTTATTTTATGTTTGCTATCAAAATGAATTACTGCACATCAATGACTGATGTATCTAAATTACAGAGAACAAGTACAGGACCATCATCCTCAGGTGGATTTTCTTTCATTCAGAGGTTATGGAGGAGAGGTATGTATACTACGTGAACTGAAGGATATGAGCTTAGAATGTACACTTTATGCTAACAAGTAATTCTGACAATAAATACAACATAACACACAACACAACCATCGTGCTGTGTGTGATAACCACGATAACCTCTGCTATAACATTTGTTACCATTTCCATCCTCCAAATTAATGCGCACTGTCCCATGTTGTGTGACACTGACACTAATATTCTGGTCTTTTGCAGGTGCACACAATATATCGGAAGGCAGAATTTTGTCCACGCCAGCTTCAGAAAACTAGGATACCATTTCTCATAGTTAAGCTAATATGGCTGAATGTTGGTATTTGCTTTTTACTTTCATCTAAAGCTACTTCCAACTGAGGCAGGATACATTCTGAACAGGTGAAGAATAAGGTGAAGAACTTGCTTAAGAACCATTTGGCAGTGCTGGTATTTGAACTCACAATCTTCTGTTCTGTTGATCAAAGGCTGAACACACTTCCACTAAAATTACTAAACTATTAATTCAGACAAAATACAAAACTACATTTGATTTTAATTGAGAAAGGCTGTTATTTAACACTGGTTGACAAATAAGTAGCCTGGGAACAAACATGTTACATATCTGTGTTATAACAACCAAAGAAAGAATAAATTTTACTTACGATTTAATTTAATCTCCTAAAACCCTTTTCTTGGTGGCATGAGACACCTAGATGTTTTTGCTTCAAACAAGGCTTATAACTTGTGCTCTGTGGCTTATTTGCCACTATATGGACTATGTGGACACCTGACATCATACTCATATATGAAGTTCTTCACCGAAATGTTGCCACAAAGTTGGAAGCACAATTGTATAGAACAGTGGTTCTCAAACTTTTTTCACCAAGTACCACCTCAGAAAATACTTAGCTCTCCAAGTACCACCATAATGACCAACATTAAAATACAGTAGCGTAGTAGGCCTAAGTATTCATTAAAAACAAGGCGGAGGTTTTATTTAACAAGTATATTTAATATTGTTGGCCACTGTAACATTACACACAGTACTTTGAACAGTAACACTGTGCTTAAATATAGGAAAATAAAACACTGTACTTAAATAATGAATCAAATAAATTAATTGCACATAAAAGTGAAATAAACATTGTACTAAAATAAATATTAAGACAGTTCTTAAAGATTAAATGAAAATGTACTTAAAAGTTAAATAACTCCAGTGACTGCTTTCTGAAACAGAAACACACACCCACAAACAGAGGAAGAACAATAAGATTAAGAATAAAACAAAAGTGAGGAAAAGCATTAAGAATAACAGCTTGTGTTAAATATACACAGAGTATTGACTGATTGACTATTGATTGACAACTTACTGAGCTGAATGTGATGGGTGTGCATGCCTCTGTGAACACAGTCCTGCAACGTCCAATCCAAGCCATGCTCCTGGATGAACTTGTTCAGTAACTGGAATATTTGCTCTGATGTAGTTCTGGTCTCCAGTGATTTACAGAACATAAAGTCCTCCTGCGCCACACCATCATATTCATATCTGACATAAACCAATAAATTGGCCAAATCTGCAACATCTGTATTCTCATCAAGCTGTATGGCAAAACATCTACTGTTCTTAATGCACTCAATCAGTGTCTTTTTAACATCGTCAGCCATGTCGTTTATCCTCCTTGACACGGTGTCATTTGAAAGCGGCACCAAGTTTAACACTCTGGCAGCTTTCTCTCCACACATGATACGTGTCATCTCTTTGGCTAATGGTAAACACAGCAGTTCCCTGATTGTGTGCGGCTTACCGGCTCTGGCGATCAGGAGGCTGGCACGATATGAAGCTTCCTGTGCTTTGGCTATGGGTGTACCATAGGACAGAATGGTGGACTTGGACTGCTTCAGTTCATCACGTTTTCGTAAAAAAAACATCCATTGGTTTGTCCTTTAGTGCTGTATGTTTGGTTGTAAGATGCCGTTTGAGATGCGATGATTTCATGGACTCATTGCTCAGAACGTCCCCGCATACAACACACTGCGGCCTGGGCAGCTCCTCTGTCCCGCTCCAAATGAATCCCAGTTTTATGTATTTTTCCTCATACTTCCTCCTCACTGGTTTCTGCTGTTTGCTAGCAGTTCTGGGGCTGGTTTTGCCACTGTCGTTAGCATCTGCGCTCGGCTCACACACGTCCTATTCAGTTCTCCCTCTCTCTTGATCCACGCGCGCATTCACGGATTTAAGCCACAACAGTAATTTTGTCGTACTCGTCATAATTAGCAAAGCCACCTCCACCTTTTCCCATCACAGCCTAGTCTACCAATGGCGGATAACCATCTGTCAGCGGAATTGGCGGGAATGCGTACGTACGCTACGTATGGCTACCCAGAAGCACTTGCAAACTTTTTTAAAATTATTAACTTAATTTGTATCTCCTTTCATTTTCTTGTCATCGGTTGATAAGATATTTTCATCCATTCGGATATTATGGATAGTATTTCACGTTTTATTTTTTAAATTGTATTTATATTTAATTAAGTGATTCTTTGGCGTACCACTAGAATGGAGCCCACATACCACAGTTTGAGAATCACTGATCTATAATGTTATAAGTGATAAAAGACCATCTACAGCTATGGGGAAAAAAATTAAGATACTGCTTTTAATGGTCACCACCATCAAAAGTGGTCTCGTGATTTTTTTCCATAGCTGTATATTATATTTAGTGTGTGGTATTGCAGTTGCAGAAAAAAAATGACACTAAAGTAACAATAGTACCTGCAGTGAATTAAGGCAGGGGTTCCCAAACTTTTCCATGCCAAGGCCCCCCAAACAGCATTAGCTTCTGGCCGGGGACCCCCTTTGCAAACCCACAGACAATGCTACAAAATATGTAAAGAAACACCAACTTTTAGAATGTTTTCTCTTACTTTTATTCAATAGTCAATAATTGTTACATTTGTTAGCATAAGAATATTATTAACTAACATGTTTTCAACACAAATATTTTCACACTGAACAATAAACTGTATAACCTCCTGTAGTACCTGATTCAACTCGTTATCCATCCTTTTTGCGACCAGTGCCTCGCGATGGAGCATGCAGTGTGTAGCCACTACATGCGGGGCCTTCTGCTTAATGAGTGCGGTCACTTGACTGATCTTCCCGGTCATTGCCGTGGCTCCGTCCAAACACCCCCCCACACACAACGGGTCCAGTCCAATCCATTAGACTCGATGTAATCGTCCAAAACTTGAAAAATGTCTTTCCCAGTAGTTCTTCTTTCAAGTGCTTTACAAAATAGTATTTCCTCCACAAATCTTTCCTGTGAAATCTGATGTACACAAGCAGTTGGGCCTCACTGGATAAATCTGTGCTCTCATCCAGCTGAAGTGCGAAGTATTCGCTGGCTCTCACCTGCTCCAACAGCTGAGCAGATACGTCTTGAACCATGTCACCAGTCCGTCGGCTCACGGTGTTATCAGAGAGTGGGACAGCATCGATTTTTTTTGGCAGCATCCTCACCAAGCAGTTCTCAGAAAATGTCTTTGGTGGCTGGTAAAATCAAATCTTCTCCAATTGAGTGAGGTTTTTTAGCACGAGCAATGTGGTATGAGGCTAAAAATGATGCCTTCAGGGTCTGCTAGGGGACAGTAGCTTGCTGGGTGAATGCAGCAGATTGCCTGACCAAATGCTCTTCTTTGCGTCTGAAGAAATCTACTGTTTTTTCGGCATCTGTTGGATGTTTTTGTACCAAGTGATGCTGAAGTTTCGAAGGTTTTAAGCACTCATTTGACAGGGTCTCCAGACAGAGGACGCATTTCGGGCAATCATGGCCATTTTTCTGTATGGCTGTAAAGCCATACTTAATGTGTGCTGCCTCATATTTTCGGATTTTAGTTGGCCAGGACTTCTTAGTTTTTTTTGCAGCAGTGTCCTCCACAGCAGGGCTGTTGGTTCGTTCCTTCAGTCTCTTCTTCAAAGCCCTGTCCATTTTGTGCTAGCAATATGCTAGCTTGAAGAGCAAAGCAGCTTGATAAATGGTGCAAACCGCAACGTCACAGGCAATCAGAGAGATGAGCATGGCAAACAACGTTTCGATTGACTCCCATTATAATCCTGACAGCGCTTTCACTACAAAATCAGAAATGTCACTTGTTTTCAACTCGCTCTATTGTCCATATTTTTTACACACACACACACACACACACACACACACAGGAGGGAGGGGCTACTCCCTCTCACTCACACACACACACACAGGAGGGAGGGGCTGCTCCCTCACACACACACACACACACACACACACACACACACACACACACACACACACACACACAGAGGAGGGAGGGGCTGCTGCCCCCTCTCTCACACACACACACACACACACACAGGAGGGAGGGGCTGCTCCTTCTCACTCACTCACACACACACACACACACACACGAGGGAGGGGCTGCCCCCTCTCTCACACACTCACACACACACACACACACACACACACACACACACAGGAGGGAGGGGCTGCTCCCTCTCACACACACACACACACACACACACACACACACACACACACACACACACAAACTCCACACACTCACCCACCTAACTCAGGAGAATTTGCGGCAGGCCCAGGAACGGCAAGCCCGCCTGTACAACAAGGGTACGCACCTTAGAGAGTTCACACCGGGAGATAAGGTACTCGTACTGTTGCCCACGTCGAGCTCCAAATTGATCGCCAACTGGCAAGGACCCTTTGAGGTCACACGGCGAGTCGGGGACATCGACTATGAGGTGAGGCGAACGGACAGGGGTGGGGTGCTACAAATTTACCACCTCAATCTGCTTAAACTCTAGAACAAGGAGGTCCCTGTGGCGTTGGTGTCGGTGGTTCCGGAGAAGGCGGAGCTGGGGCCGGAGGTTCAAAAAGGGACATTGGCATCACGTGCCTCTCCGGTCCCCAGTGGAGACCACCTCTCCCCGACCCAACTCACGGAGGTCGCCCAGTTGCAGACCAAGTTTTCGGATGTGTTCTCGCCCCTGCCCGGTCGCACTAACCTCATAGAGCACCACATAGAGACGCCCCCGGAGGTGGTAGTGCGTTGCCGCCCTTACAGGCTACCCGAGCACAAAAAAAACGTGGTTCGGGAAGAACTTCAGACCATGCTCGAAATGGGCATCGTCAAGGAGTCCCACAGTGACTGAAGCAGCCCAGTGGTCTTGGTACCCACGGCCGACGGCTCGGTCCGGTTCTGTGTGGACTACAGAAAAGTCAACGCGGTGTCTAAATTCGACGCGTACCCAATGCCTCGTATTGATGAGTTGCTCGATCGACTTGGCACTGCTCGCTTTTATTCGATGCTGGATTTGACGAAGGGATATTGGCAGATCCCCTTGACTCCACTATCCTGAGAAAAAACTGCCTTTTCCACACCGTTTGGTTTACACCAATTCGTCACCCTTCCGTTTGGGCTGTTTGGGGCGCCCGCTACGTTTCAGCGGCTGATGGACAGAGTCCTCCGCCCTCACGCCACGTATGCGGCCGCATATTTAGATGACATCATCATCTATAGTAATGACTGGCAGCGGCACCTCGAACATCTGAGGGCCGTCCTTAGGTCGCTGAGGCGAGCGGGGCTCACAGCCAACCCAAAGAAGTGTGCGATTGGGCGGGTGGAAGTACGGTATCTGGGCTTCCACTTGGGCAACGGGCAGGTGCGTCCCCAAATTAATAAGACGGCAGCAATTGCGGCCTGCCCGAGGCCCAAGACCAAAAAGGGGGTGAGACAGTTCCTGGGGCTGGCTGGCTGGCTATTATCGTATTACCTAATTATTCGGACGTCACCAGCCCGCTGACTGATCTCACTAAAAAGGGGGCACCAGATCTGGTCCAGTGGACGGAGCAATGCCAGCGTGCTTTTTCTGGGGTAAAGGCTGCACTGTGTGGGGGGCCACTTCTACACTCCCCTGACTTTTCTCTCCCCTTTATGTTGCAGACCGATGCGTCGGACAGAGGGCTGGGGGCGGTTTTGTCCCAGGAGGTGGAGGGGGAGGACCGCCCTGTCCTGTATATCAGCAGGAAGCTGTCGGTGCGTGAGGGGCGCTACAGCACCATAGAGAAAGAGTGTTTGGCCATCAAGTGGGCGGTTCTCGCCCTCCGGTACTACCTGCTGGGGCGCCCTTTCACCCTCTGTTCAGACCACGCGCCCCTCCAGTGGCTCCACCGCATGAAAGATGCCAATGCGCGGATCACCCGTTGGTATCTGGCGCTCCAACCCTTTAATTTCAAGGTAGTCCACAGGCCGGGGGCACAGATGGTCATGGCAGACTTCCTCTCCCATCAAGGGGGGGGGAGTCGGCTGCAGGCTGGATGGCCGCCCGGCCCGAGTCGGGCGGTGGGGGTATGTGGCAGCGGGGGCGTGGTCAAGCGCCGGTCTGTGACAGGAGAGCGGAGTCAGGGAAGGCAAGTGGCAGAATCACTACACCTGAGACCAATTAACCTGTGTTTGTGTGTCTTCCCAGTGACCGCGCCCTATATCAGGAGGGAGAGCGAGAGCGGAAGGAGCTCTCTCCACAACCAGATGATTGGAATGTGTGTGCGTGTGTGGCTGAGAGTAGAAAATGTTTGCACTGAAGAGTGAAAATAAAACAGTCTGTCAAACCTTATCTCTGTCCTGACGTCCTCTGTGCTCCACCCACCAACACAGAAACATTACAACAAGGAATGTCAAAGTATCACTGTCTGTATAGTCATTTCTGTATTGAAGTAAAGAGTTGTGTCATGATCTTAGTACACCTGTACCTTCTGATCCAATAACGTTCCAAACAACAAAATAAAGAAACCCTTTGAAGAGACAAATGAAATATCTCTTAGATTTTCTAGATCAAGTATGAGTTCTGGTATCATCTATAACAATGGTTCTCAAACTTTTTTCACCAAGTACCACCTCAGAAAATACTTGGCTCTCCAAGTACCACCATAACGACCAACATTAAAATACAGTAGCGTAGTAGGCCTAAGTATTCATTAAAAACAAGGCGGAGGTTTTATTTAACAAGTATATTTAATATTGTTGGCCACTGTAACATTACACACAGTACTTTGAACAGTAACACTGTGTTTAAATATAGGAAAATAAAACACTGTACTTAAATAATGAATCAAATAAAATTAATTGCACATAAAAGTGAAATAAACATTGTACTAAAATAAATATTAAGACAGTTCTTAAAGATTAAATGAAAATGTACTTAAAAGTTAAATAACTCCAGTGACTGCTTTCTGAAACAGAAACACACACCCACAAACAGAGGAAGAACAATAAGATTAAGAATAAAACAAAAGTGAGGAAAAGCATTAAGAATAACAGCTTGTGTTAAATATACACAGAGTATTGACTGATTGACTATTGATTGACAACTTACTGAGCTGAATGTGATGGGTGTGCATGCCTCTGTGAACACAGTCCTGCAACGTCCAATCCAAGCCATGCTCCTGGATGAACTTGTTCAGTAACTGGAATATTTGCTCTGATGTAGTTCTGGTCTCCAGTGATTTACAGAACATAAAGTCCTCCTGCGCCACACCATCATATTCATATCTGACATAAACCAATAAATTGGCCAAATCTGCAACATCTGTAGTCTCATCAAGCTGTATGGCAAAATATCTACTGTTCTTAATGCACTCAATCAGTGTCTTTTTAACATTGTCAGCCATGTCCTTTATCCTCCTTGACACGATGTCATTTGAAAGCGGCACCAAGTTTAACTCTGTGGCAGCTTTCTCTCCACACATGATACGTGTCATCTCTTTGGCTAATGGTAAACACAGCAGTTCCCCGATTGTGTGCGGCTTACCGGCTCTGGCGATCAGGAGGCTGGCACGATATGAAGCTTCCTGTGCTTTGGCTACGGGTGTACCATAGGACAGAATGGTGAACTTGGACTGCTTCAGTTCATCACGTTTTCATAAAAAAAACATCCATTGGTTTGTTTTTTAGTGCTGTGTGTTTGGTTGTAAGATGCCGTTTGAGATGCGATGATTTCATGGACTCGTTGCTCAGAACATCCCCGCATACAACACACTGCGGCCTGGGCAGCTCCTCTGTCCCGCTCCAAATGAATCCCAGTTTTATGTATTTTTCCTCATACTTCCTCCTCACTGGTTTCTGCTGTTTGCTAGCAGTTCTGGGGCTGGTTTTGCCACTGTCGTTAGCATCTGCGCTCGGCTCACACACGTCCTCAACTTCAAGTTCAATTTATTTCTTTGTCCCAAATGGGCAATTTGGTTGCAAACAGGGTCACACACATCACACACACACCACCACCACATAACACATAACACTATAAAATAAAATCAGTAAAAAATAAAATATTCAACAAATAAATGAGGATATATAAAAAACATACAGAATACAGGTGAGGACAAAGACTACAATGAAAAAAGCTATCTTTTCCTGGTTTGTGTATTCAGTATTTGAATAGACAAGGGAATAAAATAATTTTTATACCTCTGCTTGAAGGCCATTGGAGTTTTAAGGCGTAAGCCAGATGGCAAAAAAATGTATTCATTGTACAATGGATGGCCTGGGTCTTCATATATTTGAATGGCTTTGTTAAACACCTGCTTATTAAAATACTCAGACTATCAAACTTCACACCCACTATCTTACTAGCTACATTCACAATTTTTAAAAGTGCATTTTTCTCTCTGATGGTAACATTTCCATACCAACAGATAATGGAGAATGTAAGAATTGATTCGATAAAAGCTTTATAAAACAGCGTCATTAGTGTTTTGTCAACCTGAAACTTAGCTAGCTTTTGAAGTGCAGAAAGTCTCTGCTGCCCTTTCTTGCACAGGGCAGTGGTATTCAGATCAAACTTAAGTCGGTCATCAATCAAGGTGCCCAGATACTTGTAACATGACACAACTTCAACGGCTTGGCCATTTATGACACTGTGCTTAAAAACAGGGGTATGACGTCTAAAGTCTATAGACATATCTTTAGTTTAACTAATGTTCAGGTGCAAAAAAGCATCATTGCACCAGGACACAAAGTTGTCAATAACCGGCCCATGTTCATCCTCAAGGGAATTCAAGAGACTAACAATTACAAAATCATCTGCAAATTTTAAAATATGCCTATTGTCATGCTGGCTACAACAATCATTGGTGTACAATATGTACAACAAAGGGGAGAGGACACAACCCTGCGGTGAGCCTGTGGATGATGTTAGGCCACTGGACAATGCTTTATTTACCCTCACTCTCTGGACTCTCTGGGTGAGGAAATCAAGTAGCCAACCAGTCAAACTTGGGTCAAGACTGAAGTTGTTCAGTAATTTCTCAATTAACAGGTGGGGTTGGATGGTGTTAAATGCTGAAGAAAAGTCTACAAAAAGCAGCCTTGCATGGTTCCCACTTGTCTCAAGATGTTTATAGAGAAAGTTTAGTAGAGTAATTGTAGCGTCTTGCACCCCCCTCTTGACCCTATAAGCAAACTGATAAGGGTCCAGGAGAGGTTCCACCATGACCAAGAGCTCAGCTTTAATCAGCCTCTCCAGGGATTTTACTACAAGAGATGTAAGGGCCACTGGCCTAAAATCATTTAGGGTCTGAGGCCGGCTAACCTTAGCCACAGGAACCACAACAGACTGCTTCCATAGAGATGGCACCCTCTGCAGGGACAGTGACAAAGTAAATATATAAAAGAAAATAGGGCCTAACTGTTCAGCACACACTTTTAACATACGTCCACTGATATTATCTGGGCCTGGGCTTTTCTTCAAATTACAATATTTAAAACATTTAACAACACTCTGCTCATTAAAGCTAGGGGTGAATGGCTGGGATGTCAGAAGACTCTGCTTAAGTTCAGAATGCCTGTTACTGAAGTCGTGTGTGTTGAAGCTGACCTAGAACCTGTTGAGATCCTCTGCCAGCTCTGGATCAGGTATGTTGTTAAATTCTATCTTCCTCCTTCCCCTTTCCTTAAGCCCCACCATAGTCTTCATGCTATCCCAGGCCGAGCCCAGGTTGTTCCTTTTTAAGTGTGTTTCTAATTTATCTCTATACTTCATTTTGCCCACCTTAATTTCTCATTTTAACTCTTTCTGTATTTTATGCAGCGCTAGTATGTTACCCTCTTTAAAGGCTCTATTTTTCTCACGCAATAGACATTTAATAGACTTAGTAACCCATGGTTTACTGTTGGGATAAATTTTAACTGGCTTAGTTGGAATGACAATATCCTTACAATAAGACACCCAACTACTGATCACATCTGTCAATTCATCAATGTCAGAGCAGGAATCTTTAAACATGTCCAGATCTGTACATTCCAGGTATCCCTGAAGAGCAAGGCAAAAGCCCTCTGACCAATCCTCAATCTGAACAATCTGTCTCTTGAGTCTCTTAAGAGCCATTTGATATATGGGGATTAGATGAACACAATTATGATCCGATGAGCCAAGAGGTGGAAGAGGGATGGACTTGAATGCATTTTTTACTGAACAATAACACAAGTCCAACGTTTTGTTTTGTCTAGTGGGGCATGTGACATACTGTTGAAAATCTCTGAGTACTTTAGACAGAGAGCAGTTGTTCATGTCGCCAAGAATAATGATTGGAGCATCAGGGGTTCGCATTTGCAGAGAGTGGGTTACTTGGGAAATAATTTCACAGGCATTGTTATTGTTCGCTTTGGGATGGATGTACACCAGAGTAACAAACAGCTGGGGAAACTCATGCGGGAGATAAAAGGGGCGCAGTGCCACCGTGAGCAATTCAACATCAACAGTGCAGATTCTCTCTCTAACAATGACTGATCTGCACCAGCGCTCATTAACATATAGACACACGCCCCCACCAGTGCACTTGCCTGTAGCCGTCTCATCTCTATCCAGCCGAACCGGCGAACCAAAGCCAGGCAGTTCCAAATCGCTATCCATATCGTGATCGGACAGCCATGTCTCTGTAAGCGCCAGGATACAAGAGTCTCTAAACTCATGGAAGTACCTGACCTGTGTTTGTAATTCCTCAGACTTGTTCCGAAGTGACTGCACATTCGAAAGGAGGATTGTCGGCAGAGGGACGCGTGAAAGTGACTGTATTTTCACCCTCTGCCAGACCCCTCCTCTGCGTCCTCGCTTCCTGGTCCTAATTCCCCGAGCGGTACCCGATTCCTGATGATATTTTCCGAACGACATTGTTCTTAATAAGTTCCAGTCAAGTAGCAAGTTTGGTGGCCCATGTGAAACATGACTCCAACTTAGGAGAAACTCCCTGGAGTACTGAATCCTTGTTACCAGGGGTGGAGATGAGTCGCCACAACCCCAAACCAGCACAAATACAATCCACAACAATATCAGTGTCCAAAGTCCCATTTTAGTTAGCCAAACCACCACGCTGTCTGTAAACGCTAAACTTCTACTTGTCCAAGTGAAAAGTTACAAGTTATTAACACAGACAAGCGATATTAAAATGAAACAAACGAACATCACAACACACAGACATTACCTGCTGCCGGTCGCTGCATGAGCATGCACCCTCTCATGCTCACACACGTCCTCTTCAGTTCTCCCTCTCTCTTGATCCACGCTCGCATTCGCGGATTTAAGCCACAACAGTAATTTTGTCGTACTCACCATAATTAGCAAAGCCACCTCCACCTTTTCCCATCACAGCCTAGTCTACCAATGGCGGATAACCGTCTGTCAGCGGAACCGGCGGGAATACGTACGTACGCTACGTATGGCTACCCAGAAGCACTTGCAAACTTTTTTAAAATTATTAACTTAATTTGTATCTCCTTTCATTTTCTTGTCATCGGTTGATAAGATTTTTCATCCATTCGGAAATTATGGATAGTATTTCACGTTTTATTTTTTAAATTGTATTTATATTTAATTAAGTGATTCTTTGGCGTACCACTAGAATGGAGCCCGCATACCACAGTTTGAGAATCACTGGTATAGAAAATCCTTGTATTCCATAGCATTACAATTTCCCTTCACTCGAATTAAGAGGTTCAAGCACTGTTCTAGCATTAAAATTCCACTGTCCATAAAGTGAGATCCATGAAGCCATGGTTAGCCAAGGTTAGAATGGAAGACCGAAAAACTTGGCACAGAGAACATGTACCTTTTTTCTTTATCTATTTAGTTTTGATTCATACAATCCTTTAAGAAAAGATTAGATCTTACAAATTCAGAACTCAAAACCATAATGTCTGTTTTGTTTAATATGGGCACCCAATGTAGTCAGACACTAATTTAGTGAAATTAAACATTTAAACAAGATTTTATCTAGTTTAATACATATTTTGCATCAATCGTTTTGTTATTAAACAGGAGTTTTCAAGTAAAACACATTCCTGATAGCTATAACCCATTTTCCAATAAGAAAGTTTTACTCAGTACAACATGATCGCATGGTAGGGCTAAGGAAATCATCAGCCCAGTATCATACCGAGACTCAGTTGTATCTTTTCAACATAAAACTTATTTGCCTACTATACAGCATGTCTTGTACATTATATTAGAAGTTATTATCAGTTTGCTAGTTACTTATGACATGATATATGGCCACATATAAAGTGTAATAAGCTTACTGGCTGTCACAATTTATAGAGAAAGATTACCACAAATTTTCATCTCATCTCATTATCTCTAGCCGCTTTATCCTGTTCTACAGGGTCGCAGGCAAGCTGGAGCCTATCCCAGCTGACTACGGGCGAAAGGCGGGGTACACCCTGGACAAGTCGCCAGGTCATCACAGGGCTGACACATAGACACAGACAACCATTCACACTCACATTCACACCTACGGTCAATTTAGAGCCACCAGTTAACTTAACCTGCATGTCTTTGGACTGTGGGGGAAACCGGAGCACCCGGAGGAAACCCACAAGGACACGGGGAGAACATGCAAACTCCACACAGAAAGGCCCTCACCGGCCACAGGGCTTGAACCCGGACCTTCTTGCTGTGAGGCGACAGCGCTAACTACTACACCACCGTGCCACCCATTACCACAAATTAATTTTTAAAATCTATTAAGGTACAGTATTTGTAGCTTGCACATGTCAGTGTCACAATAACCAAGAACAGTGATTGTCCCAGCCACTAGAGGTAACAATCACCACAATTTTAATTCAGTGGCTTGTCCAAAGATCAACTCCACGCACCTGGCCCATGCCCACCTGGTAGGAAACCAACTGGGACATCAGAATACACTGGAAAAAATCCAGGACCAGTTCCACTGGCCAGGAATGGTGGCCGTGGTATATAACTTTTGCCAGCGGTGCCATCCAGTGCCAGCAGACCTCCCCTCATTGGCCAGCCCCTGCTCCATTGATTCTCCTTCCCATCATCAGGATCCCTTTCAAGCAGGTGGACAAGGATCTCATCAGGCCACTGCCAAAGTCCACCCATGGCCACAAGTACGTCCTTGAGATCATCGACTACACTACATTGTAGGTACTGCCTGTCTTGTCTTTTAGGACTACAACTCCCATCAATAACTTCCGCGTTGACCTACGTCACGCCTGGGCGGGATCACCTACGTCACATCCTCCATGAAGCCATAAGTAACTGAGCAAACTTCCGGTCTATCTCTTTTGGCACAGATGTGACTCGGGTCACACTGACATAAAGAGGCTCTCTCTCTCTCGTCGTGGACTCAAGCCGTCCAGACACAAAAGAGATCCGCTCCTTCGAGCACCCAAGATAAAGACGTCTTTCTCCCAAGAAAAACAATTCAGCGCGTTTTTTGTTTACCATTGGCCACGATAGAACTACTTAAATCATGCTATCTCTCTCTCTCGGTTGAGCTACAGCCGGTTTGTTTGTCTATCATCAGTAACGTTACAAAACTGCCGCCCAAAGCAGTTAATTTAAAGTTAGAAGCGACCGGATTCCTTCTGACTAAAAGCGCTGTGCACATTGTTTGATCAGAGACTTTTCTCCACAAACTACGAAGCGTTCGGACCAAGAAATCCTCTGCTTTCACGGAAAGCCCCACGTGCTCCTGTGGACTCCAAAAGTCTCGGAACACCTCTATAATCTTGCACTGGAAGCAAGATACTGAAGTAAGGCTGGCATTTTTGGACAGAAACTAGTCTTAAGAATTAGCTTTATGAAGTAGTGTGAATTTAAACTCAGGAATTGTTTAATTGTGCACACTGGTTTTGTGTTCTACATTGTTCTATGTTCTCTCAGTTGTTTGTTTAATGGATAGGCTTTTGCATGCTCTCTGCTCCTTCCTAACACCTTTAATTTCATTATTACACATATTTTGACCTCATCAAGATTTCAGTGGATTTAGTAATGTTATAAGCTAGTGGAGTTAGCGACCACGGCTAATTCTTTTGTCCTCACCACGTGGCCACAGGCCTCACAAACACACCTTAGCTAGCAACCCAGAGCTAATTCTTTTGTTGTAGGCCACAGGCCTCACACACACACACACACACACACACACACACACACACACACACACACTCCCATGTACACACATACCCCACTGTTTGCCGAAGATTTCAGCTGCTATTATTCATTTTTATCTTTCTTATAGTAAATTCAATTTATTGTGAAACTGTGTGTTTATTTGTCTGTTTTGCTGATATATCCTGGAAGTCACCCAATCTCAAAGAATTCCAAATTGCCTTCAGTGTGCTATTGGCTGTAGCTTTATGTAGCTTGGTAAGTGATACATTGCTGCATTAGAAGTGATCGTAATAATTTGGAATATACCATAATTTAGCTGTTTGGTAATTTATTATTAAGCACCAAAATTAATGGTATTATTAATGAGACTGATTTACTGATTTAATGAGACTGATTTACTGATTTAATGAGACTGATTTACTGATTTAATGAGACTGATTGAATGAGATTGATCACTTAATTACAAATTGCACCTACATTAATTGGTGCCCCATGTGAGGAGATTGGTTTGTTGACTTCTTGAATATTGTTGCAACAACAGATAAATTATCAGTTTGATTAAGCAACTGCTAAGGTATATTCCCAGGTGTGTTAAACGGTTAACAGTAGCGTGATAACCATATCACAAAATACTAATAACCTTTTCATAACTTAGGATAAGAGATAGCATTTCCAAACAAACTATTACGTAGTTAATATTAATTAATAACAATTAATTAATAAATTAACTCATTGATTAATTAATTACATAATATCCAACCTAAGTAAAATGGCATCCCCTCGTGTCTCAGAAGTTGAAAACAACGCTCAAGACATGTCTCTCCTTGAGGTCATCGCAGACTTCATTCACTGCTCTGCCTCTGAAAAGGCAACCATTAGGAACACGAGTAAGGGTGAATGCCAGAATAACATAGATAACTCAAATAAACATATGAGAGATCCAAAAAGAACAACCATTGGTGTCCAAGAAGCACTAGGTAAGCTATTCCTGTCGTACTTCCAAAATACTGATTCAGAAATCAGACGCCTCCGCTGAGAGGTTGAAAGGCTGACCACCAGCAACGCCGAGCTGGCAGCCGATAACAATAATTTATATAGGGAGCGTGAGGTCTTGAAAACCTCCCTTGATGATTGCGCCGAAAGGCTAGAGAAAGCCGAAAAGGCTGCCAAGAGGACTGTTGAGGAGCAGACCCCCCAAGAAGAACGCGAGGGGCGTGAAAGACCCCCAACAATGCGCCGAAGCTCAGAGCGGGAAGAGGCATCTGAACCGGACACCGTAGATTACCTGGTCGAGGACCAGACACCCCGGCAAACTCCATCAACTCGCTATATGACTTCGTCGTTTAGCCAGGGTGGAGCCATACTGTGCTCATCCCGAGCCCAGGACCATAGCACACCCAGGTCAGTGTGCTACAGTATCCCTGATCTATCTTCGGATGAATGAGGCTATGAATCTAGTGCGAAACGGGAGCAATACCAGAGTAGCTTAGATAGTGAGTACTCAGGAGAGCCAAGAAGGCTGCACAAGGATGTGCACCAAACTCTTCACTTACGGCAAATTGACCTACTTGCCAACAATGTTGAGCGATTCGATTCTGAGAATAAAAGAACAAATGTGAATGATTATTTGCGAGAAATTGACTGATGCCTGATAGACCTGCCGAAAGCCACAATGCGAAAGAAACTTAGACTGATCTGGAAGACCTCCAGTAGCAGCGTTTGTGCCTTTTTAGAGACGCTACCCCCAAACATTCGTGATAGTTATTCAAAACTTCACAATTACATGAGGGAAGAATATGCGCCATACACGGATGAAATCTCCGTGACATTGTGTGCATTACAAATTAAACAGAAATGGTCTGAGGCGCCTCCTGAATATTATAGACGGCTACGTACTGCCTATTTCCAGGGTAGTAGTGCACCAGGCTTGGAAGAAGATAGAGGCTTCAAATCCCTCTTCTTACATAACCTCTACCCAAGCGTGCGGACTCAAGTCACACTGGCGTGTCGACAAGGTTTCTACTCGATGAGAGAAACTAGGCAACTAGCCCAAATGACCTGGGAGACCATTGTCAAAACCACAGACAGAAACAATGATGAACCCAGAGTCCTTAGCCTCCAGGGTGAGGACAAGCCCCCGCTAGCCTTAGAAGGAGGTGAAGCTCCAAAAGGGGGACCCCCCCCCCGGAGAAATCCCGGTCCGAACCACCTCTTGCCGAGCCATCACCAGGGTGAGTGGAAGAATCAGCAAGGTAAGGCCAGGAGAGACCGATGGCAAGGTCACAGTGACCATGGCAACCGCCCATCATATGGAAAGGGTCGTAGGGAACAAGGCGGTTGGCAGCAAGACCGTCATCCTCGCTCTGGCCAGAGATGGCAGGAGTGCTCTGACCGTAGCTCTAAACGTAGGGGTAGAGGTGACCGACACAGTGACTCAGACCAACCTGGTGAGTTCCGCTCAGAGCTGGACTCTTTGAGAGCCCAGTTGGCTGAGATTAAAAGACTGTTACAGAGGTTAGATCCCTCAACAGATAAATAGAAGCGAGCGTAAAAGGGCAAAAGGCCTACTACGACCGAAAAGCCTCCCATCACGAATATCAAATAGGCGACAAAGTCCTATATTTCAACTTTACCAAGCCGGTAGAAGTCTCAAAAAGTTCCTACCACCCTGGTCGAGACCTTTTGATTGTGGGAAAACTGTCCCCCGTCGCGTATCGCATTAGGACATCCAGGCCTAATCAAACGCCCTCATATCGATTTCCATAACAATCAAATCAAGCCTTTTGAACAGTCCTCACTCCAAAAGGGGGGGACGACAGTTAGGCCCATCCTGTCCACCTAGCTCGTACGCCTCACTCACCATAAGCGTACACCAACATTTCCAGTCACATTTACCAACCCAAACACTAATATTTTCTTTCCTTCATTTCTTCTCTTTTCTTGTTTTTATGCATAGGAAATGAAGTATATATGTAGGGTTTAATGTTTCTGTATGGATGTGATTCTGACCTAGTTAGATAGAGTGATTATATGCCCAAAATGCCTATAGCCTGATTATATGCCCAAATGCCTCTGCCTCCAACTGTCTTACTGGAACTCATGAGTTTACACAGTTTTCACAGGACACCATGGACTGTACAGGGCAAGGCTACCTCAAGGACTATGGACACGTGGACTGTACGGTACTGTGCTCTCAGTGCTACGACTCCATCATACCCCTGAGACCAAAAGGGGGAATGTAGGTACCGCCTGTCTCGTCTTTTAGGACTACAACTCCCATCAATAACTTCCGCGGTGACCTACGTCACGCCTGGGCGGGATCACCTACGTCACATCCTCCATGAAGCCATAAGTAACTGAGCAAACTTCCGTTCTATCTCTTTTGGCGCGGATGTGACTCGGGTCACACTGACATAAAGAGGCTCTCTCTCTCTCGTCATGGATTCAAACCGTCGAGACACAAAAGAGATCCGCTCCTTCGAGCACCCAAGATAAAGACGTCTTTCTCCCGAGAAAAACGATTCAGCACGGTTTTTGTTTACCATTGGCCACGGTAGAACTACTTAAATCGTGCTCTCTCTCTCTCTCAGTTGAGCTACAGCCGGTTTGTTTGTCTATCATCAGTAACGTTACAAAACTGCCGCCCAAAGCAGTTAATTTAAAGTTAGAAGCGACCGGATTCCTTCTGACTAAAAGCGCTGTGCACATTGTTTGATCAGAGACTTTTCTCCACGAACTACGAAGCATTCGGACCAAGAAATCCTCTGCTTTCACAGAAAGCCCCATGTGCTCCTGTGGACTCCAAAAGTCTCGGAACACCTCTGTAATCTTGCACTGGAAGCAAGATACTGAAGTAAGGCTGGCATTTTTGGGCAGAAACTAGTCTTAGGAATTAGCTTTATGAAGTAGTATGAATTTAAACTCAGGAATTGTTTAATTGTGCACACTGGTTTTGTGTTCTACATTGTTCTATGTTCTCTCAGTTGTTTGTTTAATAGATAGGCGTTTGCATGCTCTCTGCTCCTTCCTAACACCTTTAATTTCATTATTACACATATTTTGACCTCATCAAGATTCAGTGGATTTAGTAATGTTATAAGCTAGTGGAGTTAGCGACCACGGCTAATTCTTTTGTCCTCACCACGTGGCCACAGGCCTCACAAACACACCTTAGCTAGCAACCCAGAGCTAATTCTTTTGTTGTAGGCCACAGGCCTCACACACACACACACACACACACACACACACACACACACACACACACACACACTCTGACACACACACAAATGCGCCTTAGCTAGCAACCCAGAGCTAATTCTTTTGTCCTCACCACATGGACACACACACTCAAACACACCTTACCTAGCGACCCAGAGCTAATTCTTTTGTTTTAGGCCACAGGCCTCACACACACACACACACACACACACACACACACACACACACACACACACACACACACACACTCTCCCATGTACACACACACTGTTTGCCGAAGATTTCAGCTGCTATTATTCATTTTTATCTTTGTTATAATAAATTCAATTTATTGTGAAACTGTGTGTTTATTTGTCTGTTTTGCTGATATATCCTGGAAGTCACCCAATCTCAAAGAATTCCAAATTGCCTTCAGTGTGCTATTGGCTGTAGCTTTATGTAGCTTGGTAAGTGATACATTGCTGCATTAGAAGTGATCATAATAATTTGGAATATACCATAATTTAGCTGTTTGGTAATTTATTATTAAGCACCAAAATTAATGTTATTATTAATGAGACTGATTTACTGATTTAATGAGACTGATTTACTGATTTAATGAGACTGATTTAATGAGATTGATCAGTTAATTACAAATTGCACCCACAACATGATACCCAGAGGCTGTCCCTCTCCGCAGGGCTGCCTAGAAAAATATTACCTGAGAGCTGATGCTCCTATTCAGCCGATCCAGGATCCCCAAGAACCTCCTCACAAACCAAGGGACCCCCTTCATCTCCAGACTCATGACAGACCTGTGTTGCCTACTGTAGTTCAAAGATCTCAAAACTTCAGTCTACCACCCTCAAACCAATGGCATCATGGAAAGATTCAACCAGACCCTCAAATAGATGGTGAAAATGGTAGTAGATGAAGATGGCCAGAACTGGGGCCTACTCCTCCCTTACCTCCTCTTTGCCATGCATCAGACTCCCCAGGTCTCCACAGGGTTCACGCTCTTCAAGCTCCTTTTCAGCCAGTGACCCAGGGGCCTACTGGACACTGTCAGGGAAGCCTGGGAGGAGCAGCCATCCCCATTCAGCTCCCTCATTGATTACACCCAGGAGATGCAAGAGTGGATTGACAGGGTGGCCTCCATCATACAGGAGCACATGCAGGCAGCCCAGAGGGAACAGCAAAGTGTCTACAACTGGCTGGCCCAGCCATGAGAGTTCCCACCTCACAACCATGTGCTCTTGCTCCTCCCCAGTGCCAGTTGCAAGTTCCTTGCTCATTGGCAAGGCTCCTACATGGTCCAGGAGCGAGTAGGTCCTGTGAACTACCACCTGCAACAGCCAAGTAAGCAAGCCCTCAGCCAACTTTATCATATTAATCTGTTGAAACACTGGATTGGACTGGTACCCACACTCTCAGCCTTCTCTGTCTCCCCCACAGGTCCCACCAGGCGAGGATTTAACATCTACCCAGCTACAAGAGCTGAGGGAACTGAAGGATCAGTTTAAAGAAGTGCTCTCTGCAGAGCCTGGGTGGACTCACCTCCTACATCATGACATCAAAACCCTTGCAGGAAGAGTCATCCAACAGCAACTCTACCAAGTCCCAGAGACCCACCACCAAGCTATAGAGGCAAAAGTAGCCAGGATGCTTCAGGAAGGCATCATTGAGGAATCCACCAGTCCTTGGTCTAATCCCACTGTTGTCATACCCAAGCCTGATGGAAACCTCCAACTCTGTAATGACTTCTGGAGGCTGAACAAGATGTTGGAGTTCAACAGCTATTCCTCCATCTACACATGCAGTATTTCCTGTGCCACTAGGTGCCGCACAAGCAAATCATCATAGATTCACCCCCATGGTTGATCTTTTCTGCTCCATTTTTTTCCTCCAAGCATACCTTTGGTGATTGTGACTAAAGTTCTATTTTTCCTTCAGTCCCCAGCACTTCTTTCCAAAATACTTCTGGCTTAACTAGATGTTGTTTTACATATTTTTTGATTGATTGATTACTTTATTCTGAACAATAAAGAAGAAAGATATAAAAATAAAAATTTAAATAAAAAATACAATAATCAAAACATCATCATAAACAAACAGAATAGCGTAGCCACAAGGCAATAACATAATGTTCAGAAAGGATTAGGAAGAAGTAATAACTTATCCAATCCTAACCCTCTATACCACCGCTAATCAAATGTCACTTTCCACCATAATAAACTATATATACAAAAGAAAACAAAAGCAATAAACAAAAAAGAAAACATACCAACATATCAAAACATACCGACATGGTATAATATCGACCAAATCAAATCATATATACAGATACTTATGCTATGCATATATACACACATACAATACATATATACAGTACATACATATACACATACCTATAACTATACACTAAATACAAGAAGACCAGTCACAGACTTACTCTCAATTTCATCATCACCTATATAGTCTGCCTGTCCTCATTCTCATATATTTTTATTAACATGTTTTTTTATAATTTTTTAAACAGTTTTATGTTGGTGCTATTTTTGAGCTCATTATCCAGACCATTCCACAATTTCACCCCACAGACTGTTATGCACATACTTTTCATAGTTGTTCTAACATTTACTCTCTTAAAATTCATTTCCCCTCTCAGGTTATACCCACCCTGCCTTTCCATAAACGTATTTTGTACCTCACCCGGAAGAAGGTTATGTCTTGCTTTATACATAATTTGTGCAGTCTTGTGTTTAACCAGATCAGTGAATTTCAGAGTGTGTGCTTTTACGAATAATGCGTTTGTATGCTCAAGATATCCCATATTATTGACAATTCTTATTGCTCTTTTTTGTAATGTGCATAACGGCTGCAGGTTAGATTTGTAGGTATTACCCCATATCTCCACACAGTAGCTCAAATATGGAAATATGAGTGCATTATACAGAGTATGTAGTGATTTATAGTCCAGAATGTGTCTTGATTTCCCCAAAATTGCAGTAATCTTTGCTATTTTTGCTTTAACATGATTAATATGCGGTTTCCAGCAGACTTTATGATCAACAATCACACCCAGAAATTTTATTTCATACACTCTTTCTATGGTTATGTTGTCAATTTTCAATTCAACTTGAGGGTTCGACTTATATTTTCCAAATAACATAATCTTTGTTTTACTCAAATTCAATGACAATTTGTTTACGTTAAACCACCTTTTTAATTTATTCATTTCGGTTGTGATTGTTTCCATAAGCTGCTGTGCATTGTCCCCGGCGCAAAAGATGTTTGTATCATCAGCAAATAATATGCATTTCATTATACTTGATACATTACATAAATCATTAATGTACAATATAAACAGTTTAGGACCTAAGACAGACCCTTGCGGTACTCCACATGTTATGGGCAAATACTCAGATGTGTGATCTCCAATTTTTACAAATTGTTGCCTGTTACTTAAGTAGCTCCTCACCCAGTCCAAACCAACCCCTCTGATACCATACCTCTCTAATTTTTTTAATAGAATGTCATGATTTATTGTATCAAATGCTTTCTTTAGATCTATGAAAATTCCCATAACATGTTTTTTATTGTCTATACCATTTGTGATTTTCTCGATAAGTTCCATTAATGCCAGGGTTGTTGATCTGTCTTTCCGGAATCCGTATTGACTGTCAGCTAAAAGTTTATATTTTTCAATGAAATTGTCTAGTTTTGCTGTGAACAGTTTTTCGAGGATCTTGGAGAACTGAGAGAGTAAAGAAACTGGCCTGTAATTTGTGTAATGGTGTCTATCTCCACATTTATATAAAGGTATAACTTTAGCTATTTTCATGTTGTTTGGAAATTTACCAGATTGAAAAGACATATTATATATGTGAGTAAATGGTTCTGCAATTTCTTCAATAACTTTTTTTATTAAACTCGTATCAATATCATTCCAGTCAGTGGAGGTTTTACTTTCACTTCTCCTTACAATGTCTATGAACTCTTTTATGCCAACTGCACCAAGGAATATAGATTTAGGATTTCTCTCCCATCGAGCAGCCTCCGCCCCTCCAGGTGTGTCTGTATCTTGAATCTTTTCTGCCAAATCTGATCCCACATTTACAAAGAATCTATTAAAACCATTTACCACTTCCTCCATATTATTTATTGATCTGTCATTCTCAATATAATGATCAGGGTAGCTTGTGTTTTTGTTTTTAGCTCTATTCCTAATAATACTATTCAGTACATTCCATAGCCCCTTCATATTATTTTTATTACTATCTAATAATTTATTATAATATTCCTTCTTACATGTCCTCATAATGCTGGTTAATTTATTCTTGTATTTTTTATATTTAATTTCTGCCTCCAAAGTTCTTTTTTTTATGAATTGTCTATACAGCGTGTTCTTTTTTTTACAGGCATTTTTTAATCCTTTGGTGATCCATGGACCATTTGCTTGTTTTTGTATATGTAAATGTAATATTTAAGACATTCCTTTTAATTTAGATGGTGGTGGAGGTGAAATATCAAACAGTGAAGATAAATAAGGACAGTATTTGAAAACCTTTTGTTAAGAATGTTAATGGTTTTAATGAACTTTATTCCTGTTATGAGTAGATTTGGGAAAATAGAAAATCAAAGTACCCATCAGGAAACCAAACTTATACAAGGTTTCAAAACATTTATGGTCATTCAAAATTTGTCTAACCACAAAGCACATAAATTAAGGAGTAATCCCATGTCAGAAGTTTAACTCATAAGCCATGCTTTTACTGTGATTTTTTTAAAAGAATTATATTTGGCAAATAATTTGCAAACCATATTAAGTATTTTGTTTACATCAAAACATTTCATACCATTCGAGTTTCATTATGGCCTATTCTCTGCATTCACTTCCTCAACCTATTTATTTATCACAAAAACCTTCAACATGACTAGATGTCATTTGCATACTGATTAAACAATCTGTTAAATAGAAATGTAAAACAGTGAAAGCAGTACTTTCTCCATTAAAATGTGTGTGTGGTACTTTGTGATGATGTTTGGTTAAAAAAAAGCTAAGAATGACAGGAATTGACAACTGAGCAATTGTAGATATATCAAACAGGCTTACTGACTTTAGGTATGAGGAATTATACAGTATAATTATACAGTATAATTATACAGTCATTATACTGTATAATTATACAATATATAATTATACAGTATAACGACTTGTCCAGGGTGTACCCCACCTCTCGCCCATAGTCAGCTGGGATAGGCTCCAGCTTGCCTGTGACCCTGTAGGACAGGATAAGCAGCTACAGATAATGGATGGATGGATGGATGGATGGATGGATGGATGGATGGATAGGCAGATAGCTGTTAATCAGTCAACAGTATTGTGGTCATGTTTTTAATGTGCTAAAAATGATGATCTATGAAGACTTGATGATGCTTGTAATGCTTCCTTTTCAGTTAAAATGCTGCCCAATAAGCATTGTATAAAATGGATAATTCCTTAAAATATATATGGCTATATTTCAGCAGTGCGCCTCCTGATGTCAGTTAAAATTCAAACTGATCAAAGGAGCAAAAATAATAATTTTCGGCCAAATCCAGCTTATATTATAAGCTTATTTAAGAAGTTCTAAATTATTTCCTTATACATCATTCTGAAATCACCTATCATGGGGTTTGAGCTAGATTCTTTTAAAAGTGCCCTTTTTTTTATCTTTATTTTTATTAGTTAATTTTTCATTTTCTTTGATTTAACATCATTCATCTCTGTTAATGACAACAGCCTAAACAATGAAATGCCTTTCTTCTTTTGTATGTAGATATACAGTATAATGCTTTGGTGAACGAAACTCTTATAATATGGGTGTATTTCAGGTGCTGTTGCTTAACTATCAGCAGCTGCATTCGAAATGCTTGAAGGAAAAGTTTCACCATTCGAGACATTGTACGCATCTGCAAAAGACCAAAAATATTAGTGTCAGTGCTATTTACAAATCAAGACAATGCTCACATGCTTATTGAATGATAAAGCTCACACATGGCAAAGACAAAATGTAATAGTGCTAAAAGTAAGAGTTAACTTGCAAAAGTGAGAGCAATAACCCTCAGGTGGAATTAAGTGCAATCAAAAAATGTGGATGAAAAAAAGCCATGTCATTAAAATGTATTGTGGCAGCGGGGGTGTGGCCAAGCACCGGTCTGTGACAGGAGGGCGGAGTCAGGGAAGGTAAGTGGCAGAATCACTACATCTGACTGCAATTAACCTGTGTTTGTGTGTGTCTTCCCAGTGACCGCGCCCTATTTAAAGAGGGAGAGCTGAGAGCAGAGGAGACCTCATCCCTGAACAAGACGCCAGTCGTGTGTGTGTCTGTTCGAGTTATAATTGTTAAACTGAAAAGTGTAGCAATAAACGCTATTTTGAACCTGATCTCTGTCCTGCCATCCACTGTGCTCCACCCACCAGTACTGAACCTCTACAGTGGTGCTGAAACCCGGGATATTGTGGAGTACAGCAGCCGATCAGCCCCATGGAGTCCTCCCCGTTCGCCGACCTGGTCCACGCCCTCGCCACAGCCCAGCAAAGCCAGCACCAGGTGCTAGTCACCCTCCGCAAGGAACAAGAACGGCGCTTTGAGCCCCTGGTGCTAGCCCAGCAAGAAGATCGGGAGGCGTTCCGGCACCTCCTCGTGTCGGGGTCCACCAGCGCTCCCACCGCGGGCCTGTCCCCCTCACCGTAACCAAGATGGGTCCGCAGGACGACCCCAAGGCTTTTATCATGCTCTTGGAGCAAGTTGCAGAGGCCTCGGGGTGGCCGATGGAGCAGCACGCGGCGCGCCTCCTCCCTCTGCTAACGGGAGAGGCGCAGCTGGCCGCGCTACAGCTCCCCGCCGACCGCTGGCTGGCCTACGCGGACCTCCGCCGGGCCGTCCTCCAGCGCGTGGGGCGCAGTTGGCCGGCCGTTCGCGTTTGGCCAGCAACTCCGGGACGCCTGCTGGCGGTGGCTGAGGGCCAACAACCGCGATGCCAAGGAGATCGTCGATCAGGTGGTGCTGGAGCAGTTCGTCGCACGCTTGCCAGCAGGAACCGCGGAGTGGGTCCAGTGCCACTGCCTGGCGTCGCTGGATCAGGCCATCGAGCTGGCGGAGGACCATTTGGCAGCTGTTCCAGCGGCAGGACAGCAGACAGCCTCTTCTCTTCCCTCCTCTTCTCTCTCTCTCTCTCTCTCTCTCTCTCTCTCTCTCTCCTCCTGTGTCCTGTCCTCGCACCATTCCCCCACCGCAGAGGCGGGGGCCGGCACCACCCCAGCCGGCCCGCTGCACCCGCGGTGCCCTCCCGTTTCTCCCTTCTGTGTCTGTCTCTCCCCCCCCCTCAGGTGAGTGAGCCCCAGAACACCGGTGCAGAGAGGAAGCCCGGGCCGGTTTGCTGGCGCTGCGGGGAACCGGGCCACCTCCAACAGCAGTGCATGGCAATGGAGGTGGGAGCGGTGGTTCGGATCCCCGACGCGCCAGAAGCCGCCCTCGATCGGGCCGGAGCATATCGCATACCGGTGAGTATTCAAGGGGATACATATCAGGCGTTGGTGGATTCTGGTTGTAATCAGACCTCAATTCACCAAAACCTGGTGCAAAATGAGGCACTGGGGGGAGCACAGGGGGTGAAGGTGTTGTGTGCGCATGGGGATGTTCACAGCTACCCTTTGGTGTCAGTCCACATTTTTTTCCAAGGGGAAAAATTTATAGTGAAGGCGGCGGTTAATCCTCGCCTTACCCACTCTTTAATTTTGGGGACTGATTGGCTGGGATTTCGGGATTTGATGACACGCTTAGTAGAGAGTGGGTCCTGCCATTTAGCAGGGGGAGGTCCCGGTGTCACTTTAGCGGGAGCAGCTGTCACAGAGCCGTCTACGTCATCTCCGCGTCAGAGTGAGGAACCCCAGGCTCCTCCTCTCTCACTCGGGGAATCCCTCGCGGATTTCCCGTTAGAAAAATCGCGAGACGAGACTCTGCGACATGTGTTTGACCAAGTGAGAGTAATCGATGGTCAAACGCTCCCACCGAACGCCACCCTGTCCTTCCCCTATTTCTCTATTATGAAGGATAGATTATACCGAGTGACGCAGGACACTCAGACAAAAGAGCAAATCACACAGCTTTTAATTCCAAAGAGCCGCCAGGAATTGGTATTCCAGGCGGCTCACTTTAATCCCATGGCTGGACACCTAAGGCAGGACAAGACACTAGCCCGAATAATGGCCCAATTCTATTGGCCGGGGATTCGCGGCGACGTTCGTAGGTGGTGTACGGTGTGCCGCGAATGCCAATTAGTAAATCCAGCAGCCATTCCAAAAGCGCCTTTGCGCCCTCTACCTTTAATCGAGACCCCATTTGAAAGAGTTGGGATGGATCTTGTCGGGCCATTAGATCGGTCAACACGAGGGTACTGCTTGATATTAGTTCTAGTGGACTATGCATCGCGATATCCGGAAGCAGTGCCTCTGCGCAATATCTCAGCATGCAGTATTGCAGAGGCACTCTCCACGTTATTTCCCGAGTTGGAATCCCGAAAGAGATTCTGACTGATCAAGGCACCACATTTATGTCACGGACACTGCGCGAACTGTATGGGTTATTGGGGATTAAGCCGATCTGCACCAGCGTGTATCACCCACAAACGGACGGTTTAGTGGAACAACTCAATCGCACCCTCAAGAATATCATAAAAAAAATCGTAAGTGAGGATGCACATAATTGGGATAAGTGGCTCGAGCCCTTGTTGTTTTCAGTGCGAGAGGTCCCCCAAGGCTCCACGGGGTTCTCCCCGTTCGAATTATTATATGGGCGTAAGCCGCGCGGCATTCTAGACGTGCTGTGGGAAAATTGGGAGGAGGGACCTTCACAAAGTAAGAACGAAATTCAATACGTTATGGACCTGCACGCAAAACTCCACATGCTCACCCACCTAACCCAGGAGAATTTGCGGCAGGCCCAAGAACGCAAACCCGCCTGTACAACAAGGGTACGCGCCTTAGGGAGTTCACACCGGGAGATAAGGTACTCGTACTGTTGCCCACATCGAGCTCCAAATTGATCGCCAAGTGGCAAGGACCCTTTGAGGTCACACGGCGAGTTGGGGACGTCGACTACAAGGTGAGGCAAACGGACAGGGGTGGGGCGCTACAAATTTACCACCTCAATCTGCTTAAACTCTGGAATGAGGAGGTCCCCGTGGCGTTGGTGTCGGTGGTTCCGGAGAAGGCAGAGCTGGGGCCAGAGGTTCAAAACGGGGCATTGGCATCACGTACCTCTCCGGTCCCCTGTGGAGACCACCTCTCCCCGACCCAACTCACGGAGGTCGCCCAGTTGCAGACCGAGTTTTCGGATGTGTTCTCACCCCTGCCCGGTCGCACTAATCTCGTAGAGCACCACATAGAGATGCCCCCGGGGGTGGTAGTGCGTAGCCACCCTTACAGGCTACCCGAACACAAAAAAAAGGTGGTTCGGGAAGAACTTCAGACCATGCTCGAAATGGGCATCGTCGAGGAGTCCCACAGTGACTGGAGCAGCCCGGTGGTCTTGGTACCCAAGGCCGACGGGTCGGTCCGGTTCTGTGTGGACTATAGAAAAGTCAATGCGGTGTCTAAATTCGACGCGTACCCAATGCCTCGTATTGATGAGTTGCTCGATCGACTCAGCACTGCTCGCTTTTATTCGACGCTGGATTTGACGAAGGGATATTGGCAGATCGCCTTGACTCCACTATCCCGAGAAAAAAACGGCCTTTTCCACACCATTTGGTTTACACCAATTCGTCACCCTTCCATTTGGGCTGTTTGGGGCGCCCGCTACATTTCAGTGGCTGATGGACAGGGTCCTCCGCCCCCACGCCACTTATGCGGCCGCTTATATAGATTTTATCATCATCTATAGTAATGACTGGCCGAGGCACCTCGAACATCTGAGGGCTGTCCTTAGGTTGCTGAGGTGAGCGGGGCTCACAGCCAACCCAAAGAAGTGTGCGCATGGGCGGGTGGAAATACGGTATCTGGGCTTCCACTTGGGCAACAGGCAGGTGCGTCCCCAAATTAATAAGACGGCAGCAATTGCGGCCAGCCCGAGGCCCAAGACCAAAAAGGGGGTGAGACAGTTCCTGGGGCGGGCTGGCTATTACCGTAGGTTTATACCTAATTATTCGGACGTCACCAGCCCGCTGACTGATCTCACTAAAAAGGGGGCACCAGATTTGGTCCAGTGGACGGAGCAATGCCAGAGGGCTTTTTCTGAGGTAAAGGCTGCACTGTGTGGGGAGCCACTTTTACACTCCCCTGACTTTTCTCTCCCCTTTGTGTTGCAGACCGATGTGTCTGACAGAGGGCTGGGGGCGGTTTTGTCCCAGGAGGTGGAGGGGGAGGACTGCCCCGTCCTGTACATCAGTAGGAAGCTGTCAGTGTGTGAGGGGCACTACAGCACCATAGAAAAAGAGTGTCTGGCGATCAAGTGGGCGGTCCTCGCCCTCCGTTACTACCTGCTGGGGCACCCTTTCGCCCTCTGTTCGGACCACGCGCCCCTCCAGTGGCTCCACCGGATGAAAGATGCCAACACGCGGATCACCCGTTGGTATCTGGCACTCCAACCCTTCAATTTTAAGGTGGTCCCCAGGCCGGGGGCGCAGATGGTCGTGGCGGACTTCCTCTCCCGTCAAGGGGGGTGGGGAGTCGGCTGCAGGCCGGACGGCTGCCCGGCCTGAGTCGGGCGGTGGGGGTATGTGGCAGCGGGGGCGTGGCCAAGCACCTGTCTGTGACAGGAGGGCGGAGTCAGGGAAGGTAAGTGGCAGAATCACTACACCTGACTGCAATTAACCTGTGTTTGTGTGTGTCTTCCCAGTGACCGCGCCCTATTTAAAGAGGGAGAGCTGTCACACACACGCCAGTCGTGTGTGTGTCTGTTCGAGTTATAATTGTTAAACTGAAAAGTGTAGCAATAAACGCTATTTTGAACCTGATCTCTGTCCTGCCGTCCTCTGTGCTCCACCCACCAGTACTGAACTGCTACATGTATGTATAATCAAAAGTATAATATTAATAAGATTATTTAAAAGCACCTACAGCCTTTTAGTGGAATGGTGTTGAGGACGGGGAACATGATTTTTTTTTTCCGCCCATAAATGATCCGAATATGAATCAAATAATTTCTGATCAATTAAAAAAGTCTGAGCCAATCAGGAAAGTATGCAGTGTTTTTGGCCAGCATTAGTCAGCTACAAAGATAAAGACTGTCCAAATTAGAATCTACGAATTGATGTGTGCTGTCTTTGACAAATTGGATAGCGACTGCAGTTATCTTTCTAACTTACAATAAGCTTTAATTAGGCAGCTAGCGGCGACATGGTGGTGTAGTGGTTAGCGCTGTCGCCTCACAGCAAGAAGGTCCTGGGTTCGAGCCCAGCGGCCAACGAGGGCCTTTCTGTGTGGAGTTTGCATGTTCTCCCCGTGTCCGCGTGGGTTTCCTCCGGGTGCTCCGGTTTCCCCCACAGTCCAAAGACATGCAGGTTAGGTTAATTGGTGACTCTAAATTGACCATAGGTATGAATGTGAGTGTGTCTGTGTGTCAGCCCTGCGATGACCTGGCGACTTGTCCAAGGTTTACCCCACTTCTCGCCCATAGTCAGCTGGGATAGGCTCCAGCTTGCCTGTGACCCTGTAGGACAGGATAAGTGGCTACAGATAATGGATGGATGGATGAATAGGCAGCTAGCTGTTAATCAGTAAACAGTATTGTGGTCATGTTTTTAATGTGGTAAAAATGATGATCTATGAAGACTTGATGATGCTTGTAATGCTTCCTATTCAGTTAAAATGCTGCCCAGTAAGCATTGTATAAAATAGATAATTGCTTAAAATATATATGGCTATAGTTCAGCAGTGCGCCTCCTGATGTCAGTTAAAATTCAAACTGATCAAAGGAGCAAAAATAAAAATAATAATTTTAGGCCATCACCTGTCTCATTCAGTTGTACATTTAGGCATTAATTTTCTTGATCATGTGCATAGAATGGGTTTTATGCTATGAATACAAGGAACAACATTGTATTTGCTGTCCACAGTAAACAAACCTACAAAACTGGTATACAGAAAGACAATTTATTTTTAAAAAAATCCCGGAGCACTTGTTTTTTTTGTTTTTTTGTGAAATGTCTCATCTCATCTCATTATCTCTAGCCACTTTATCCTGTTCTACAGGGTCGCAGGCAAGCTGGAGCCTATCCCAGCTGACTACGGGTGAAAGGCAGGGTACACCCTGGACAAGTCGCCAGGTCATCACAGGGCTGACACATAGACACAGACAACCATTCACGCTCACATTCACACCTACGGTCAATTTAGAGTCACCAGTTAACCTAACCTGCATGTCTTTGGACTGTGGGGGAAACCGGAGCACCCGGAGGAAACCCACGCGGACACGGGGAGAACATGCAAACTCCACACAGAAAGGCCCTCGCCGGCCACAGGGCTCGAACCCGGACCTTCTTGCTGTGAGGCGACAGCACTAACCACTACACCACCGTGCCGCCCCTGGCCTTATTGATAAAAGGGATAAATTCTAAGTGCAGTTTAATCATCCCTCAGTTCAGTTACGTACGTCTCTGCCGCAATCTGTTAATGAAAGGAAGTCCACTTGAGGATGATGGTCCAGAAGTTGTGCTCTGTAATTTATACACATCAGTCATTGGTTTGTAATGGATAATTTTAGTCTAAGTAAGAGTGATTTTTTTTTTAAGAACATACAAGCATACAGTGGCAAGAAAAAGTAAGTGAACCCTTTGGAACTACCTTTATTTATGCATAAATGTAATTAAAAATATGGTCTGATCTTCATATAAATTAAAATAATGAGCAAACAAAACCTATTACATGGCCTATTACATGTGCCATGTGCTATTGCTATGAACACTTGCTATTTGTAGAAGTTGTCTGCAATTTTTTAGGCCTTGTACCATTTCTAGAGGCATTAAGCCAATGGGACAGATTTGGTGCCATTTGGAGACATTTTTACCTGTGTTTGGATAACCTTACACATTTAATGATTGAAGATAACATTTTCACATTTGAGTACTTGGGGCATCTTTGAGCCATGGGTCAAAGAACAAGTTCCTATTAAATTGAATCAAGAACAAGATGACCGTAGGTGTGAGTGTGAATGGTTGTCTGTCTCTAAGGTATGTGTCTAAAATGGCATGGCCTTATTGATCTCATCTCATCTCATTATCACAACGAACACAACCTATGAACACAATCATAGGTTGGGGAAGCCATGGTATAATGGTTAGAGAAGCAGCTTTGGGACCAAAAAGGATGTTGGTTTGATTCCCTGGCCCAGCAGGAATGGCTGAAGTACCCTTGAGCAAGGCACCTAACCCCCAATTGCTCTCCAGGCTGCTCTGGGTATGTTGTACATCACTCTGGATAAAAGTGTCTGCTAAATCCCATTAATGTAATGTTTAATTGGTGTGTTCAATAAAGGCATGAAATATTATAATTGTGTGTGTTAATAGTTAAAACACATTGTTCATTATTGTAACTTAGATGAACATCAGACCACATTTTCAGATAAATTTATACATAAATGCAGGTAATTCCAAAGGGTTCATTTACTTTCCTTGCCACTGTATGTAGCATAAACCATATTTACCCTGGTGCGGTTAGAGGTTAAGTTCCTCAGTGACAACTTTCCTGCCAGTTCTTCTCGGACCTGCAACCACAACACAGGTGAGATCGACCATTATTTATGTGTTTAAAAAGAATTCTGTTTAAGTGATCAGTTATAGAAAGCAGTTCATTCAAAATTCTTAAAGTTGCTTTTTGAGAAAACTCTGAAATACTAGTGAAGAGTTGTGTGAAGATCATTGCGCACATGTACCTTACTATCCAGTAATGTCCCAAACACCAAAATAAAGAAGCCCTTTAAAGAGACAATTTAGATATTTATACCATTTACTTTTTTGCATATTAAGCATGAGTTCTCATATTATCTAAAATGTATAAAATGATGAGACAATTTGTATATTAATATTAAATTGGTGCAATTAGAATTAAAGAGAAAATGAGCTTAAATTGATTTTTGTACCTGCAGTGAATTAAGGAATGCGAACACCACATGAATCCCAAAGTCTGATGACACCATGGTCCCGATGCCGAATCCCCATGTTAGACCAAAGAGTGGTGTTAAAATCCCCACACATCTAGCAATGACCACTAGGGGATGTTTCTCATCTGGATGAGTGGAAGCATTACTTCCTCTCCTTAACATCTTATACAGAACCACGATAAGTACCAGCAGGTTTATAGCTACAATAGTCAGAACAGGAATCACAAATGCCAGGAGGGCCTTCGTTTTATTCCAGTTCAGCCAACAATTGTGATCTTTTTGAATGTATCCTTTGCTTCCAGCTGTAGATGCCACAGTAACGACAGCTATGATTAATGGTGCACCATAGCCAACAGTGAAGGCTATGGCCATCATTGTGCCTCTGGTCATTCTGGAAAAGACCATGAGGGTGCGGTAGAGGAGTAAGAGTGCTGACAGCAACATCCAGAAGAAAAGGGCGAGATAAAAGAAGTGCATGAAGAATGTCGCTGTACTGCAGGATCCCACTCCTTTCTTTACAACAGCTGCTCCAATGATGAAGCATATATTCGCAATCAGAAGGGATACAGCAACGTTGATGACGGAGACGTGGCGCATGTACGATGTGTCATTTCGTGTCACTGATGTCCATATAATGATTTCAATGATGATACACAAAACCAAGCTGGCCATTGAAATGCCAACACCAATATAAGTTATATAGCCTAAGATTATGACTTTGTCTTTTTCCAAGGAAAATGGTGACATCAGGATTGAAAAAGAGGTTGTGTGATTGCACTCACATGTATATCTTTCAGTTTCATTCCCTAATGGCTTTAGTTGACATCCAGTCGTGTCCCATCCCCCAATGCCATTCAGAAGACTAAAGTTCCAGAAGACACACTGAGGGTTTCCCAGTGTCTCATTTCTGAGATCAAAAGAAAGGGAGATGTTGTTAATTGTTGAGTTTGTCACAATCAGGGCTACATCTCCATTGATCTTGGTGCCAGTTTGACTGCTGCCATTGCTGGTCAGATTTCGAACAGGTAAGATAATGTTAAAAGCTGAAGAAATTATGATGGTGATGAAAGTCGGTGCTATAATCTCAGGAACACTTATTTCAGTTGTCAAATTTATGCCAAATTCTTGAGAAAAAGGATGAACGAATAAAGTTTTCATGAAAAAAGTGGAGTTTGTTGTTCTGTTGAAGTTGCTATTCACAAGCCTGCTTGCAAAAATTTCAGTAGAATTTAGAAAGTCAGAACTGGCATTGGCGCTTGCATTGTTTTCGTTTAAAAGCACCCATGAGTCCCGTGCATCTACTGATCCAAAGGCGTCGATGATTTGTAGGAAGTCCTTGAAATAGAAAAATTCATTAAAAATACAGCACATCTGAGCAATCTAGTTCAGTAGAAATAAATCACTTAATTTAATTAAGCACAGATGTATTCATAATTTCCAACAAAAGCAATTTGCAGTTTTTAATTAAATTTGTTGTATAATATCAAATACTGATGCAGATTGTACAAACTCATTACCATTGGCCAATACTAAAGCTATTCTGACTTGATCATTATCTACAAATAGCACATTAACTAAATTCAATCATGTTCTGAAGGAAGGTGAATTTACTTACCATCATCGTGGATTGATCAATTTCAACTGTTTGTAAGAGATTTGAAACAATTGTCAGAATTTCTACAATTGCTTTTATGGTTGCTTGTGAGCCAGTGATGTTCTGAATCTCCGATAAAACATTACCGCTGAGGATGCCCATAAATTGTGCGATGTCATTTACCTGTAAAGTCTACCAAAGTATAAACTGTTATGGTGAAGCAAATAGAAATTACACAACTAAAAATTTTCTCATGATCTTTCATGTAAGAAAAAAAAACCCTAATTGCCTGAGCTTCATCTTTTAAATCTTGAAAGACACGCAGGACACAGTTGTTTTCTATGGGGTCCCAGAGGCCTGATGCATTACACTTAGCCTTTTGAGTGCCAACCGTGCCTGTGTTACATTCAGCAGTGTTAACATCTCCCAGATCTCCAGCTCCAAATACACTATCAGAGCAGGTAAATTCTAAAAAAAAAAAAAGGAAAAATGAGGACATTTCAGAGTATATTTATTTATTTGTTTGCTTGTTTATACCAGTGTTACTGAATAATTTGGTTGTGTAATATTCACACTGAACGCTCAAATTGTTTCACGATACTAAAGAATTGTCCACCTGTAACAGCTGCTAGACAATCACCTTTACTCACCTTTGTTTATGACGTTTATTTTGAAGCTCTTTGGATAATGATTGCGGCTGATGGGTTTTTCTAGTTGGCATGTGACCTCTATCACTTGGTTGGTAGTCTGGCAGTCCTGTTTGTTAACTATATAGTCACATAATAAGCAACCTGCTGGTGAGCCTGTAAAACACAATTAAATGATGAAACTTATTAAAATGGAATTAGCTTCTGTTATATGTTTTCATTTTACAGTAATTAAAAACACTTCATTTTCAAGTCCAACAGGACAAATTCTTAGTCAGCCAGTCACTGTCTTTCAAATGGTGAAGGCAGACAAAATATTTATTTATTTGTCATAATTTTTTAAATTAGCAATTACAGTGGTATGCAAAAGTTTGGGCACCCCTGGTCAAAATTGCTGTTACTGTGAACAGTTAAGCAAGTTGAAAATGAAATGATCTCCAAAAGGCATAAAGTTAAAGATGACTCATTCCTTTTATATTTTAAGCAAAAACTATTTTTTTAATTTTCATCTTTTATATTTTCAAAATGACAAAAAAGGAAAAGGGTCCAAAGCAAAAGTTTGGGCACCCTCCATGGTTAGTACCTAGTAACACCCACTTTGGCAAGTATCACAGCTTGTAAACACTTTTTGTAGCCAGCTAATAATCTTTCAGTTCTTACCTGGGGGATTTTCACACATTCATCCTTGCAAAAGGCTTCCAGTTCTACAAGTTTCTTGGGCTGTCTTGCATGCACTGCTCTTTTGAGATCTATCCACAGATTTTCAATGATGTTTAGGTCAGGGGACTGTGAGGGCCAGGGCAAAACCTTCAGCTTGGGCCTCTTGAGGTATTCCATTGTAGATTTTGAGGTGTGTTTTGGATCGTCATTTTATTGTAGGACCCGTCCTCTTTTTAACTTCAACTTTTTTACAGATGGTGTAATGTTTGCTTCCAGAATTTGCTGGTATTTATTTGAATCCATGCTTCCCTCAACCAATGAAATGTGCCCTGTGCCACTGGCTGCAACACAACCCGAAAGCATGATCGATCCACACCCATGCTTCAGAGTTGGAGAGGTGTTCTTTTCCTGGAATTTGGCACCCTTTTTTCTCCAAACATACCTTTGCACATTGTGGCCAAAAAGTTCAATTTTGATTTCATCAGTCCACACGACTTGTTTCCAAAATGCATCAGGCTTATTTAGATGTTCATTTGCAAACTTCAGATGCTGAATTTTGTGGCTAGGACGCAGGAACAGTTTTCTTCTGATGACTCTTCCATGAACATCATATTTGTTCAGGTGTTGCTGCATAGTAGAACAGTGCACCACCACTCCAGGGTCTGCTAAATCTTTCTGAAGGTCTTTTGCAGTCAAATAGGTTTTTATTTGCCTTTCTAGCAATCCAACGAGCAGTTCTTTCAGAAAGTTTTCTTCATCTTACAGACCTCACCTTGATCTCCACTGTTTCTGTTAACTGCCATTTCTTAATAACATTACGATCTGAGGAAACAGCTACCTGAAAACACTTTGCTATGTTCTTGTAGCCTTCTCCTGCTTTGACAGCATCAATTATTTTATTATTCAGAATGCGAGGGAGTTGCTTAGAGGAGCCCATGGCTGTTGATTTTAGGGACAAGTTTGAGGAGTCAGAGAATTTATACAGCTTTGAAATCTGCATCATCTGACCTTTCCTAATGAAGAATTTGAACAAGCCACAGCTCAATAAGCTAATTAAGGTCTGGAACCTTGGTAAAAGTTACCTGAGAACTCAAATGTATTGGGGTGTCCAAACTTTCGCATGGTGTTCCTTTTCTTTTTTCACTCTCCAATTGTACAAAACAAAAATAATACACAAATCTTGCAGAAAACGCTGAAAATAAATGTATCGTCTTTACCTTTATGCCTTTTGGTGATCAGTTCATCTTCTGCTCACTTAACTATTCGCAGTAACAGACATTTTCAGTAAGGGTGCCCAAACTTTTGCATGCCACTGTACATATTCAGTTGGGCTGGTATTCATGACCACGTACATCATATAAAGAAAAAAAATGCTTTGTATATGACCTGTTGAAGGTTGGACGCAAGCTGCTGGTTTAACAATCCACTGTACTTGATACATCATCTGGACACAACACCGCAGTGGGATTGTTGTATCCTCACATTTTACAGTTTTATTAGTGGTCACTTGGATATTGGGGTATGGCTGAATTGTTATAAATTGCCAGATAATATAGGGCACTGAGTTTACAATTGTTGTGCATGCATATTGACCTGAGAAGAAAGAAAAAATATTGATAAATGTATTTACAAAAACGAATGTTTTCATGATCTTGAAACACACACACACACACACACATATATATATATATATATATATATATATATATATATATATATATATATGAGAGAGAGAGAGAGAGAGAGAGAGAATACTACATGGTTGCGTGAAGATATGAAGTTTATCTTCGAGTGGTAAATGTATATTTCACAAGTGAGCATAATGAATGAGGGATATGATCTCTCAACACAAGAAAATAAACTTCATATCTTCATGCCACTGTGTCATGTTCTTTATATTACAGAGACAAAAAAATTGCAAGTTAATCAAAAGAATTTTAATTTTGAACCAGTTTGCCATTTTGACAATGTGCGTCTAGTCAGCAGGAAAACAGTGGGAGTGATGTCATCGGAGTAAGATATTGGGAAATACGTCACTTACTGTAGATCCGTGATGTATTTTGATGAAAAATATGAGTTTTTCAACATGAGAAGATAAACTTAATATCTTCAAGCCAACATGTGATTTTCTTTGTATTATACAGACACATTCACAAACAAAAAGTACCCAAATTGACTGATTAGAGAACTGCATAAAGCAGCAGGTGCATGAGTATATGTGATATATGTATAAGTTTGTAACCTTTACCATCAAATGTTCTGTATAAAATGATTCTCTCATGAGGACCGGCCCAAGAAAGGAAGACCAAGAAACACCTCTGCTGCAGACGATAAGTGTATTAGAGCTACCAGCCTCAGAAATCATCAGTTAACAGAACCTCAGATAAGAGCCTACATGAATGCTTCACAGAGTTTGAGTAGCTGACACATTTCAGCATCAACTGTTTGGAAGAGACTGTGAATCAGGCCTTCATAACCAAATTGCTGCACTGAAACCACTACTGAGGGAGGCCAAGAACAAGAAGATCTTCTTTCTTGGCGTAGGTCAAGAATGGACATTAAACCAGTGGAAATCTGCACTTTTGTTTGATGAGTCCAAATTTGAGATTTTTGGTTACAATCGCCATGTCTTTTTGAGAAGTAGAAAAGAGGAACTGATGGTATCTGCATGTGTGGTTCCCACCGTGAAGCATGAAGGAGGAGGTGTGATGGCATGGGGGTGCTTTGCTGGTAACACTTTTGGCGATTTATTCAAAATTATAGGTACACTTAACCCACAACACTACTACAGCATTCTGCACTGGCATGCCATCCCATCTGTTTTACACTTAGTGGGACCATCATTTATTTTTCAACAAGACAATGACCCAGAACACACCTCCAGTCAATGTAAGGGCTATAAAACCAAGAATGAGAGTGAAAAAGTGCAGCATCAAATGACCTGGCCTCCACAATCACCTGACCTAAACCCAGTTGAGATGGTTTGGGATGAATTGGAATGGAGAGTGAAAGAAAAGCAGCCAACAAGTGCTCAACATATATAGGAACTCCTTCAAGACTATTGGAAAACTATTTCAAGTAACTACCTCATGAAGCTGGTTGAGAGAATACCAATATTGTGGAAAGCTGTCATCAAAGCAAAAGGTGGCTACTTTGAAAAATCTAAAATATTTTTGCTTTGTGTACACTTTTTTGCTTACTACATAATTCCATATGTATTGTTTCATTGTTTTTGATGCCTTTAGCATTGTCAAACAATGTAGAAAATAAAATAATAATAATTCAGAAAAAACATCGACTGAGAAGGTGTGTCCAAACTTTTGACTGGTCGTGTATATTCTGGCACAGTTTAATATTGACTTTCACACTTGCAAGAGAGAAAGAGAGAGAGAGAGAATGCTAATTTAACAGAATTGTTTTGGACTTACCACTTTCACTGGGTGTGACATTGTGCACGGTGACGATGTTCATATTGTTATTAATTGTATACTTATCCGATGGCTGAATTTCCTTCCCATTCATGGTCCATTTTATGCCATTATTCACTGGAGGTGTGCAGGTCAGTGTGAGATTTATCCCAGGATATATAGTGGCACTGCCATTATATAGTCCATCCTTCACTAAAACAAAGAGCCAAGTACGTTTCCAAATTATTATGCCGTTCTTGCTTACATATTTAACTGTATGTACATATGTATATACAGTACCAGTCAAAAGTTTGGAGACACCTATTAATTCAATGACTTTTCTTTGTTTTTGTTAATTAAAGACACTTCATGTCTTAAAGTCATGATGGATGTCGTTTCGCTTTATTTAATTGAGTGGTTTTTGACATAATATGGATTACGACAGTTGTGGTATTGGGCTATTTACTGTATTTTTATTATTTGCTATTGATTGTTTGTTTGTTTGTTTGTTTGTTTGTTTGTTTGTTTGTTTGTTTGTTTGTTTCAAACGCATTAAGAAGACAAGAAATTCCACTAATTAACTTTTGACAAGGCACACCTGTTAATTGAAAAGTATTCCAGGTGCCTACTTCATAAAGCTGGTTAAAATAATGCCAATAGTGTGAAAGTGTCATCAAGGTAAATGGTAGCAACTTTGAAGAATCTAAAATATGAAACATTAAATGTTTTAACCCTTTTTTAACCACATAATCCCATATATGTTCCATAAGTTATTTCATAGTTTTGATGTCTTCAGTATTGTTCTACAATGTAGAAAATGGTCAAAATACAGAAAAACCCATGAATGAGTAGGTGTCCAAACTTTTGACTGGTACTGTGTGTGTGTGTGTTTGTGTGTGTGTGGACAATGAGGTTGATATTTTTATCATAATTTTTATGAAAGACCTAAACAGTTATTCTTAACAACAACAACAAGCGCCTACCACTGCGACTGGTTTCAGTCACATTAAATCCCAGTGAACGGAGATTGCTTGCAAGCTGTTGGTTTGCTGAAGCCAAATTAAGGTTTTCACTTGTTGCATTAATAGTGAAGTCTGTAATCACACTGCCAGGCCTGTCAAAAACAAAGAACATCATTAAAGACTGTTAACCAAAAACAAAAATATAGATTATAGGCCAGATTATTGGTTGTTTTTTATTGGTGGAAATAATAATAATAATAATAATAATAATAATAATAATAATAATAATAATAATCATGCTTGAATAATCAGTTGGTTGATCAATCAGACAACTAATTAGTGAAAATGTTTGATTAATTCTAAGTACCTTTAGTGATTACGTCAGGAATGCAGGTGACAGACCGATTTAAATGCAGCAAAGAATTTATTAAGACAAGTTGGTAAACAAATCCAAATCGTGAAGCAATGCCAACATCAAAAAACAGGCAATGGTCAGCCAAGGCATAAATAGATTATCAGAGGCACAGACAAAGGCCAAAAAGCCAAAGTATGAAATAAAGTCAGAAAACCAGAACAGCAATGCAAATAATAAACAGCTTAGTAAGATCAGATACAACGTACTGAGCATATACTTCACATTGTGTGTGTGTGTGTGTGTGTGTGTGTGTGTGTGTGTGTGTGTAGCAAGTCCTATTATACAGCACAGTAATGAGGATGTGCATTGCATCCGTGGTGTTAGCGAAGTATTCTGTCAGGAATGCAGGCAACAGACAAATATAAATGCAGCAGAGAGTTTATTAAAGCAATCTGGTAAACAAATCCAAATCATGAAGCAATGTCAACATCAAAAATCAGGTAATGGTCAGGCGAGGAACAAACAGAGTATCAGAGGCACAGACAAAGGGCAAAAATCCAAAGTACCAAATAAAGTCAGAAAACCAGAACAGCAATGCAAATAACAAATGGTAAGATCAGATACAAGGTCCTGAACATATACTTTGCACTGTGTGCGGGTAAAGCAAGTCATATTACACTGTGCACTAATGAGGCTGTGATATGGACAGGTGTGTGTGATAAACAGTATTCCAGAGATTGAGAGCGGTGAGCAGCAGCCATGATTGAAGGCAACAGACAAATATATAAATATAGGTGCAGACATGATAGATTAACTTTAGTTAATTCATTTTTTAAAATAATACGTCTCAAACATTATGATAATCTAGTTGATATATCTTGCAAAAGTATTCATCCCCCTTTGTGTTTGTCCTGTTTTGTCGCATTACAAGGTAGAATTGAAATGGATTTTTTTTTTTGGTGGTTAGCGCCATTTGATTTACACAACATGCCTACAACTTTAAAGGTGAAAATTGTTGTTTTGTTGTGACACACACAATAATTAAGATGAAAAAACAAAAATCTGGAGTACGCATAGGTATTCACCCCGTTTTATAGGAAACCCCTAAATAAGAGCTGGTCCAAACAATTAAATTCATAAGTCACATAATTAGTTGATTAAGATCCACCTGTATGCAATCAAAGTGTCACATGATCTGTAACATGACAACTACAGTGGTGCTTGAAAGTTTGTGAACCCTTTAGAATTTTCTATATTTCTGTATAAATATGACCTAAAACATCATCAGATTTTCACACAAGTCCTAAAAGTAGATAAAGAGAACCCAATTAAATAAATGAGACAAAAATATTATACTTGGTCATTTATTTATTGAGGAAAATGAGCCAATATTACATATCTGTGAGGGGCAAAAGTATGTGAACCTTTGCTTTCAGTATCTGGTGTGGCCCCCTTGTGCAGCAATAACTGCAACTAAACATTTCCGGTAACTGTTGATCAGTCCTGCACACCGGCTTGGAGGAATTTTAGCCCATTCCTCCGTACAGAACAGCTTCAACTCTGGGATGTTGGTGGGTTTCCTCACATGAACTGCTCGCTTCAGGTCCTTCCACAACATTTCCATTGGATTAAGGTCAAGACTTTGACTTGGCCATTCCAAAACATTAACTTTATTCTTCTTTAACCGTTCTTTGGTAGAACGACTTATGTGCTTAGGGTCGTTGTCTTGCTGCATGACCCACCTTCTCTTAAGATTCAGTTCATGGACAGATCCCCTGACATTTTCCTTTAGAATTCACTGGTATAATTCAGAATTCATTGTTCCATCAATGATGGCAAGCCATCCTGGCTCAGCTGCAGCAAAACAGGCCCAAACCATGATACTACCACCACCATATTTCACAGATGGGATAAGGTTCTTCTGCTGGAATGCAGTGTTTTCCTTTCTCCAAACATAACACTTCTCATTAAAACCAAAAAGTTCTATTTTGGTCTCATCCATCCACAAAACATTTTTCCAATAGCCTTCTGGCTTGTCCACGTGATCTTTAGCAAACTGCAGACGAGCAGCAATGTTCTTTTTGGGGAGCAGTGGCTTTCTCCTTGCAACCCTGCCATGCACACCATTGTTGTTCAGTGTTCTCCTGATGGTGGACTCATGAACATTAACATTAGCCAATGTGAGAGAGGCCTTCAGTTGCTTAGAAGTTACCCTGGGGTCCTTTGTGACCTCACCGACTATTACACGCCTTGTTCTTGGAGTGATCTTTGTTGGTCTACCACTCCTGGGGAGGGTAACAATGGTCTTGAATTTCCTCCATTTGTACACAGTCTCTCTGACTGTGGATTGGTGGAGTCCAAACTCTTTAGAGATGCTTTTATAACCTTTTTCAGCCTGATGAGCATCAACAACACTTTTTTCTGAGGTCCTCAGAAATCTCCTTTGTTCGTGCCATAATACACTTCCACAAACGTGTGTTGTGAAGATCAGACTTTGATAGATCCCTGTTCTTTAAATAAAACAGGGTGCCCACTCACTCCTCATTGTCATCCCATTGATTGAAAACACCTGACTTTAATTTCACCTTCAAATTAACTGCTAATCCTAGAGGTTCACATACTTTTGTCACTCACAGATATGTAACACTGGATGATTTTCCTCAATAAATAAATGACCAAGTATTGTATTTTTGTCTCGTTTGTTTAACTGGGTTCTCTTTATCTACTTTTAGGACTTGTGTGAAAATCTGATGATGTTTTAGGTCATATTTATGCAGAAATATAGAAAATTCTAAAGGGTTCACAAACTTTCAAGCACCACTGTATATAAATCAACCTGTTCTGGAAGGATCCTGACTCTGCAACACTACAAAGCAAGCAAGATGAGAACCAAGGCGCCTCCAAACAGGTCAGAGACAAAGTTGTGAAGAAGTTTAGATCTGGGTTGGGTTATAAAAAAAAATAAATCCCAAACTTTGAATATCCCAGGGAACACCATTAAATCCATTATAACAAAATGGAAAGAATATGTCACCACTTCAAACTGACAAGAGAAGGCCACCCAGCAAAACTCACAGACCAGGTAAGTAGGGCAATATTCAGAGATGCAGCAAAGACACCAAAGAAAGCACTGATGGATCTGCAAACATCCACAGTGGAGATGGGAGTATCTATCCATAGGGCCACTTTAAGCCATACACTCCACAGAGTGGGGCTTGATGGAAGAGTGGCCAGAAAAAAAGTCATTGCTTAAGAAAACATGTTTGGAGTTTGCCCAACAGCATGTGGCAGACTCCCCAAACACATGGAAGAAGATTCTCTGGTCAAATGAGACTAAAATTATCTTTTGGGCCATCATGGGAAACGCCATGTGTGGCGCAAAGCCAACACCCTGAGAACACCATTCCTACAGCAAAGCATGGTGTTGGCAGCATCATGCTGTGGGGATATTTTTCATCTGCAGGGACAGGAAAACTGGTCAGGACTGAAGGAAAGTTGGATGTCACTAAATGCAGGGCAATTCTGGAGGAAAACCTGTTTGAGTCGGCCAGAGGTTTGAGACTGGGACGAAGGTTCACATTCCAGCAGGACAATGACCCTAAACATACTGCTAAAGCAACACTGGAGTGGTTTTAAGGGAAACATTTAAATGTCTTGGAATGGCCTAATCAAAGCCCAGACTTCAATCCAACTGAGAATCTGTGGCATAATTTAAAGATTGCTGTACACGAAAGCAACCCATTAACTTGGAGGAGTTGGAGCAGTTTTGCCTTGATGAATGGGTGAAAATCCCAGTTGATAGATGTGCTAAGTCCATAGAGACATACTCCAAGAGACTTGCAGCTGTAATTGCAGCAAGAGGTAGTTCTACAAAGTATTGACTTTGGGGGAGTGAATATCTATGCATACTCCAGATTTCTGTTGTTTCATCTTAATTATTGTTTGTGTCACATCCATCCATCCATTCATTATCTGTAGCCACTTATCCTGTCCTACAGGGTCACAGGCAAGCTGGAGCCTATCCCAGCTGACTATGGGCGAGAGGCGGGATACACCCTGGGCAAGTTGCCAGATTATCGCAGGGCTGACTGTGTCACAGTAAAACAATTTTCACCTTTAAAGTTGTAGGCATGTTGTGTAAATCAAATGGGGCTAACCCCCAAAAAATCCATTTTAATTCCAGCTTGTAATGTGACAAAACAGGACAAGCACAAAGGAGGAAGAATACTTTTGCAAGACACATATATAATATCAGAATCAGAAACACTTTTATTGCCAGGTATGTGAACACACATGAGGAATTTGACTCCGGTTCAACTTAAGTCCCGAGGCAGCCGTCCACGGCGCAATCTTGGATGGATTTTATATATATATATATATATATATATATATATATATATATATATATATATATATATACATTATGGCATGCCGTTCAGGAAATTAATCTTTGAATATATTTAATGAATCCCCGAATATATTGAATGAAACTTTGAATATATGGAATGAAACTTTGAATATATTGAATGATTCCCCGAATATATTGAATGAAACTTTGAATATATTGAATGAATCCCCGAATATATTGAATGAAACTCTGAATATATGGAATGAATCCCCGAATATAGTGAATGAAACTTTGAATATATTGAATGATTCCCCGAATATATTGAATGAATCCCCGAATATATTGAATGAATCCCCGAATATATTGAATGAAACTCTGAATATATGGAATGAATCCCCGACTATATTGAATGAAACTTTGAATATATTGAATGAATCCCCGAATATATTGAATGAAACTTTGAATATATTGAATGAATCCCCGAATATATTGAATGAAACTCTGAATATATGGAATGAATCCCCGAATATATTGAATGAAACTCTGAATATATTGAATGAATCCCCGAATATATTGAATGAAACTCTGAATATATTGAATGAATCCCCGAATATAGTGAATGAAACTTTGAATATATTGAATGAATCCCCGAATATATTGAATGAAACTTTGAATATATTGAATGAATCCCCGAATATATTGAATGAAACTCTGAATATATGGAATGAATCCCCGAATATATTGAATGAAACTTTGAATATATTGAATGAATCCCCGAATATATGGAATGAAACTTTGAATATATTGAATGAATCCCTGAATATATGGAATGAAACTTTGAATATATGGAATGAAACCCTGAATATATTGAATGAAACTTTGTATTCTGCCCCCGCTCCCACAGCTCGGCAGACAGACAACAGGTCCCAAGAAAAACTCTGACTCAGAGGAGAGTATTAGAGTATATTGAGAAACGCTGTAAAACTCGACAAATAAAATTTACAAATTAGTTTTATATACAGAAAATACCGTTATACAAATATGATCCACGAGGGAAATGACTTTGTCACCGTAGCTTCGTTGCACATAAAAGAAGTAACCACTAATAAAACCACAAGCATTCGCCAGAGTGTTAACAATGTCTTTATTGTTTAAAATAGCCGCAACCAAATCCCGAACCGACTGACTCATTTTTGCTGCAGGACGGCGGCAGTGCCTTCATGACGTCAGCCAAGTTTCATTCCATATATTCAGAGTTTCATTCAATATATTCGGGGATTCATTCCATATATTCAAAGTTTCATTCAATATATTCAGGGATTCATTCCATATATTCAAAGTTTCATTCCATATATTCAGAGTTTCATTCAATATATTCGGGGATTCATTCCATATATTCAGAGTTTCATTCAATATATTCGGGGATTCATTCAATATATTCAGAGTTTCATTCCATATAAGTTTCATTCAATATATTCGGGGATTTATTCCATATATTCAGAGTTTCATTCAATATATTCGGGGATTCATTCAATATATTCAAAGATTAATTTCCTGAACGGCATGCCATAATACATATATATATATATATATATATATATATATATATATATATATATATATATATATATATATATATATATATATATATATATATGTGTGTGTGTGTGTGTGTTAACCTGAAACCAGTGACTGTTGCAGAATTGGCCTGGTAGCCAGATACGTCCATATAACTTGCATCAATCTGAGGTTGAAAAAATATAGTGAGTGTGTATAGTTTATTTAGTATATTTACTTTTAAGCGATATAACATGATGACTAATAATAATAATAATAATTTGACAATATTGTGTAACACTTACTGAACTTCGAATTTCAGAATTATACGTCTTGTATTTTGTACTACTTTGGTCAGTGAGTCGAAAGTCAAACTCTTCATTGATAGCCAGAGAGAAGCTTAATGGATGATAAATGTCTGTGGGGGGAAAGGTACCAGAAATTAAAAATTTTGGAAAATACAAATATTACATTAAAATTACATGATGCTTCAATAAGAAGCAAGAATTAAAATCATACCTCTTACTGTAGCAGATGGAGTTGTGACAGTTGGTGGTTTTGGGGTGGTTGATGTGCTTGACCTGATTGAAATACTGAGGTTTGATGTGGTTGAAGTGGGTGTGGGAGTGGTGGATGATGTGGTTGAAAGGCCTGTTGTGGGGGAAGTAGGTGCAGTTGAGGACTGGTCTAATGTGGGTGAAGTGGGTGTGGTTGAGATGCCTGTTGTGGGGGAAGTAGGTGCAGTTGAGGACATGGCTGATGTGGGTGCAGTTGAGATGCCTGTTGTCGGGGAAGTAGGAGCGGTTGAGGACGGGTCTAATGAGGGTGAAGTGGATGTGGTTGAGATGTCTGTTGTGGGGGAAGTCGGCATGGTTAAGAAGCCTGTTGTGGGTGAAGTAGGTGCAGTTGAGGACTGGTCTAATGTGGGTGAAGTGGATGTGGTTGAGATTTCTGTTGTGGGGGAAGTAGGCATGGTTGAGATGCCTGTGGTGGGGGAAGTAGGTGCAGTTGAGGACAGGTCTAATGTGGGTGAAGTGGGTGCAGTTGAGATGCCTGTTGTCGGGGAAGTAGGCATGGTTGAGATGCCTGTTGTGGGGGAAGTAGATGCAGTTGTGGACTGGTCTAATGTGGGTGAAGTGGATGTGGTTGAGATGTCTGTTGTGGGGGAAGTAGGCATAGTTGAGATGCCTGTTGTGGGGGAAGTAGGTGCAGTTGAGGACTGGTCTAATGTGGGTGGGGTGGGTGTGGTTGAGATGCCTGTTGTGGGTGGCATGGGTGTGGTTGAGGACATGGCTGATGTGGGTGAAGTGGGTGCAGTTGAGAAGCCTGTTGTGGGGGAAATAAGTGCAGTTGAGGACTGGTCTAATGTGGGTGAAGGGGGTGCAGTTGAGATTCCTGTTGTGGAGGAAGTAGGTGCAGTTGAGGACTGTTCTAATGTGGGTGAAATGGGTGCAGTTGAGATGCCTGTTGTCGGGGAAGTAGGCATGGTTGAGATGCCTATTGTGGTGGAAGTAGGTGCAGTTGAGGACTGGTCTAATGTGGATGGGGTGGGTGTGGTTGAGATGCCTGTTGTGGGTGGCATGGGTGTGGTTGAGGACATGGCTGATGTGGGTGAAGTGGGTGCAGTTGAGAAGCCTGTTGTGGGGGAAATAAGTGCAGTTGAGGACTGGTCTAATGTGGGTGAAGGGGGTGCAGTTGAGATTCCTGTTGTGGAGGAAGTAGGTGCAGTTGAGGACTGTTCTAATGTGGGTGAAATGGGTGCAGTTGAGATGCCTGTTGTCGGAGAAGTAGGCATGGTTGAGATGCCTGTTGTGGGGGAAGGACATGCGGTTGAGGACTGGTCTAATGTGGGTGGGGTGGGTGTGGTTGAGATGCCTGTTGTGGGCGGCATGGGCGTGGTTGACAACATGGCTGATGTGAGTGAAGTGGGTGCAGTTGAGATTCCTGTTGTGGGTGAAGTAGGTGCAGTTGAGGACTGGTCTAATGTGGGCGAAGTGGATGTGGTTGAGATGCCTGTTGTGGGGGAAGTAGGTGCAGTTGAGGACTGGTCTAATGGGGGTGAAGTGGGTGCAGTTGAGATGCCTGTTGTGGGGGAAGTAGGCATGGTTGAGATGCCTATTGTGGTGGATGTAGGTGCAGTTGAGGACTGGTCTAATGGGGGTGAAGTGGGTGCAGTTGAGATGCATGTTGTCGGGGAAGTAGGCATGGTTGAGATGCCTATTGTGGTGGATGTAGGTGCAGTTGAGGACTGGTCTAATGTGGGTGAAGTGGGTGCGGTTGAGATGCCTGTTGTGGGGGAAGTAGGTGCGGTTGAGGACTGATCTAATGTGGGTGAAATGGGTGCAGTTGAGATGAATGTTGTCGGGGAAGTAGGCATGGTTGAGAACGGGTCTAATGTGGGTGAACTGGATGTGGTTGAGATACCTATTGTGGGTGGCAAGGGCGTTGTTGAGGACATGGCTGATGTGAGTGAAGTGGGTGCAGTTGAGATTCCTGTTGTGGAGGAAGTAGGTGCAGTTGAGGACTGGTCTAATGTGGGTGAAGTGGGTGCAGTTGAGATTCCTGTTGTGTAGGAAGTAGGTGCAGTTGAGGACTGGTCTAATGTGGGTGAAGTGGATGTGGTTGAGATGTCTGTTGTGGGGGAAGTCGGCATGGTTGAGATGCCTGTTGTGGGTGAAGTAGGTGCAGTTGAGGACTGGTCTAATGTGGTTGAAGTGGATGTGGTTGAGATGCCTGTTGTGGGGGAAGGAGGTGCAGTTGAGGACTGGTCAAATGTGGGTGAATTTGCTGAAGTTGAGATGCCTGTTGTTGGGGAAGTAGGCATGGTTGAGATGCCTGATGTTGGGGAAGTAGGTGCAGTTGAGGACTGGTCTAATGTGGGTGCAGTTGAGATGCATGTTGTCGGGGAAGTAGGCATGGTTGAGATGCCTATTGTGGTGGAAGTAGGTGCAGTTGAGGACTGGTCTAATGTGGGTGAAGTGGGTGCGGTTGAGATTCCAGTTGTTGGGGAAGTAGCTGCAGTTGAGGACTGATCTAATGTGGGTGAAGTGGGTGCAGTTGAGATGCCTGTTGTCGGCGATGTAGGCATGGTTGAGGACAGGTCTAATGTGGGTGGGGTGGGTGTGGTTGAGATGCCTGTTGTGGGTGGCATGGGCGTGGTTGAGGACATGGCTGATGTGGGTGAAGTGGGTGCAGTTGAGATGCCTGTTGTGGAGGAAGGAGGTGCAGTTGAGGACTGGTCTAATGTGGGTGAAGTGGGTGCAGTTGAGATTTCTGTTGTGGGGGAAGTAGGCATGGTTGAGATGCCTGTGGTGGGGGAAGTAGGTGCAGTTGAGGACTGGTCTAATGTGGGTGAAGTTGAGATGCCTGTTGTCGGGGAAGTAGGCATGGTTGAGATGCCTGTTGTGGGGGAAGTAGGTGCAGTTGAGGACTGGTCTAATGTGGGTGAAGTGGATGTGGTTGAGATGTCTGTTGTGGGGGAAGTCGGCATGGTTGAGATGCCTGTTGTGGGTGAAGTAGGTGCAGTTGAGGACTGGTCTAATGTGGGTGAAGTGGATGTGGTAGAGATGCCTGTTGTGGGGGAAGTAGGTGCAGTTGAGGACTGGTCTAATGTGGGTGAATTGGGTGAAGTTGAGATGCCTGTTGTCGGGGAAGTAGACATGGTTGAGATGCCTGTTGTGGGGGAAGTAGGTGCAGTTGAGGACTGGTCTAATGGGGGTGAAGTGGGTGCAGTTGAGATGCATGTTGTCGGGGAAGTAGGCATGGTTGAGATGCCTATTGTGGTGGAAGTAGGTGCAGTTGAGGACTGGTCTAATGTGGGTGAAGTGGGTGCGGTTGAGATGCCTGTTGTGGGGGAAGTAGGTGCAGTTGAGGACTGATCTAATGTGGGTGAAGTGGGTGCAGTTGAGATGCCTGTTGTCGGAGAAGTAGGCACGGTTGAGGACGGGTGTAATGTGGGTGAATTGGATGTGGTTGAGATATCTGTTGTGGGAGGCATGGGCGTGCTTGAGGACATGGCTGATGTGAGTGAAGTGGGTGCAGTTGAGATTCCTGTTGTGGAGGAAGTAGGTGCAGTAGAGGACTGGTCTAATGTGGGTGAAGTGGGTGCAGTTGAGATTCCTGTTGTGTAGGAAGTAGGTGCAGTTGAGGACTGGTCTAATGTGGGTGAAGTGGATGTGGTTGAGATGTCTGTTGTGGGGGAAGTCGGCATGGTTGAGATGCCTGTTGTGGGTGAAGTAGGTGCAGTTGAGGACTGGTCTAATGTGGGTGAAGTGGATGTGGTTGAGATGCCTGTTGTGGGGGAAGTAAGTGCAGTTGAGGACTGGTCTAATGTGGGTGAATTTGCTGAAGTTGAGATGCCTGTGGTTGGGGAAGTAGGCATGGTTGAGATGCCTGTTGTTGGGGAAGTAGGTGCAGTTGAGGACTGGTCTAATGTGGGTGAAGTGGGTGCAGTTGAGATGCATGTTGTCGGGGAAGTAGGCATGGTTGAGATGCCTATTGTGGTGGAAGTAGGTGCAGTTGAGGACTGGTCTAATGCGGGTGAAGTGGGTGCGGTTGAGATTCCAGTTGTTGGGGAAGTAGGTGCAGTTGAGGACTGATCTAATGTGGGTGAAGTGGGTGCAGTTGAGATGCCTGTTGTCGGCGACGTATGCACAGTTGAGGACGGGTCTAATGTGGGTGGGGTGGGTGTGGTTGAGGACATGGCTGATGTGGTTGAAGTGGGTGCAGTTGAGATGCCTGTTGTGGAGGAAGTAGGTGCAGTTGAGGACTGGTCTGATGTGGGTGAAGTGGGTGCAGTTGAGATTTCTGTTGTGGGGGAAGTAGGCATGGCTGAGATGCCTGTGGTGGGGGAAGTAGGTGTGGTTGAGGACAGGTCTAATGTGGGTGAAGTGGATGTGGTAGAGATGCCTGTTGTGGGGGAAGTAGGTGCAGTTGAGGACTGGTCTAATGTGGGTGAATTGGCTGAAGTTGAGATGCCTGTTGTCGGGGAAGTAGGCATGGTTGAGATGCCTGTTGTGGGGGAAATAGGTGCAGTTGTGGACTGGTCTAATGTGGGTGAAGTGGATGTGGTTGAGATGTCTGTTGTGGGGGAAGTCGGCATGGTTGAGAAGCCTATTGTGGGTGAAGTAGAGGACTGGTCTAATGTGGGTGAATTGGCTGAAGCTGACATGCCTGTTGTCGGGGAAGAAGGCATGGTTGAGATGCTTGTTGTGGGGGAAGTAGGTGCAGTTGAGGACTGGTCTAATGTGGGTGAAGTGGGTGCAGTTGAGATGCATGTTGTGGGGGAAGTAGGTGCAGTTGAGGACTGGTCTAATGTGGGTGAAGTGGGTGCAGTTGAGATGCCTCTTGTCGGGGAAGTCGGCATGGTTGAGATGCCTCTTGTGGGTGAAGTAGGTGCAGTTGTGGACTGGTCTAATGTGGGTGAAGTGGATGTGGTTGAGATGTCTGTTGTGGGGGAAGTCGGCACGGTTGAAAAGCCTGTTGTGGGTGAAGTAGGTGTAGTTGAGGACTGGTCTAATGTGGGTGAAGTGGATGTGGTAGAGATGCCTGTTGTGGGGGAAGTAGGTGCAGTTGAGGACTGGTCTAATGTGGGTGAATTGGCTGAAGTTGAGATGCCTGTTGTCGGGGAAGTAGACATGGTTGAGATGCCTGTTGTGGGGGAAGGAGGTGCAGTTGAGGACTGGTCTAATGTGGGTGAAGTGGGTGTGGGTGAGATGCCTGTTGTGGGGGAAGTAGGTGCAGTTGAGGACTGATCTAATGTGGGTGAAGTGGGTGCAGTTGAGATGCCTGTTGGCGGGGAAGTAGGCACGGTTGAGGACGGGTCTAATGTGGGTGAAGTGGATGTGGTTGAGATGTCTGTTGTGGGGGAAGTCGGCATGGTTGAGAAGCCTATTGTGGGTGAAGTAGAGGACTGGTCTAATGTGGGTGAATTGGCTGAAGCTGAGATGCCTGTTGTCGGGGAAGTAGGCATGGTTGAGATGCCTGTTGTAGGGGAAGTAGGTCCAGTTGAGGACTGGTCTAATGTGGGTGAAGTGGGTGCAGTTGAGATGCATGTTGTGGGGGAAGTAGGTGCAGTTGAGGACTGGTCTAATGTGGGTGAAGTGGGTGCAGTTGAGATGCCTGTTGTCGGGGAAGTCGGCATGGTTGAGATGCCTCTTGTGGGGGAAGTAGGTGCAGTTGTGGACTGGTCTAATGTGGGTGAAGTGGATTTGGTTGAGATGTCTGTTGTGGGGGAAGTAGGTGCAGTTGAGGACTGGTCTAATGTGGGGGAATTGGCTGAAGCTGAGCTGCCTGTTGTCGGGGAAGTAGGCATGGTTGAGATGCCTGTTGTGGGGGAAGTAGGTGCAGTTGAGGACTGGTCTAATGTGGGTGAAGTGGGTGCAGTTGAGATTCCTGTTGTGGAGGAAGTAGGTGCAGTTGAGGACTGTTCTAATGTGGGTGAAATGGGTGCAGTTGAGATGCCTGTTGTCGGGGAAGTAGGCATGTTTGAGATGCCTGTTGTGGGGGAAGGACATGCGGTTGAGGACAGGTCTAATGTGGGTGGGGTGGGTGTGGTTGAGATGCCTGTTGTGGGCGGCATGGGCGTGGTTGAGAACATGGCTGATGTGAGTGAAGTGGGTGCAGTTGAGATTCCTGTTGTGGGTGAAGTAGGTGCAGTTGAGGACTGGTCTAATGTGGGTGAAGTGGATGCGGTTGAGATGCCTGTTGTGGGGGAAGTAGGTGCAGTTGAGGACTGGTCTAATGTGGGTGAAGTGGATGTGGTTGAGATGTCTGCTGTGGGGGAAGTCGGCATGGTTGAGATGCCTGTTGTGGGTGAAGTAGGTGCAGTTGAGGACTGGTCTAATGTGGGTGAAGTGGATGTGGTTGAGATGCCTGTTGTGGGGGAAGTAGGTGCAGTTGAGGACTGGTCAAATGTGGGTGAATTTGCTGAAGTTGAGATGCCTGTTGTTGGGGAAGTAGGCATGGTTGAGATGCCTGTTGTTGGGGAAGTAGGTGCAGTTGAGGACTGGTCTAATGTGGGTGAAGTGGGTGCAGTTGAGATGCATGTTGTCGGGGAAGTAGGTGCAGTTGAGGACTGATCTAATGTGGGTGAAGTGGGTGCAGTTGAGATGCCTGTTGTCGGCGATGTATGCACGGTTGAGGACGGGTCTAATGTGGGTGGGGTGGGTGTGGTTGAGATGCATGTTGTGGGGGAAGGAGGTGCAGTTGAGGACTGGTCTAATGTGGGTGAAGTGGGTGCAGTTGAGATTTCTGTTGTGGGGGAAGTAGGCATGGTTGAGATGCCTGTGGTGGGGGAAGTAGGTGCGGTTGCGGACTGGTCTAATGTGGGTGAAGTTGAGATGCCTGTTGTCGGGGAAGTAGGCATGGTTGAGATGCCTGTTGTGGGGGAAGTAGGTGCAGTTGAGGACTGGTCTAATGTGGGTGAAGTGGATGTGGTTGAGATGTCTGTTGTGGGGAAAGTCGGCATGGTTGAGATGCCTGTTGTGGGTGAAGTAGGTGCAGTTGAGGACTGGTCTAATGTGGGTGAAGTGGATGTGGTTGAGATGCCTGTTGTGGGGGAAGTAGGTGCAGTTGAGGACTGGTCTAATGTGGGTGAATTTGCTGAAGTTGAGATGCCTGTGGTTGGGGAAGTAGGCATGGTTGAGATGCCTGTTGTTGGGGAAGTAGGTGCAGTTGAGGACTGGTCTAATGTGGGTGAAGTGGGTGCAGTTGAGATGCATGTTGTCGGGGAAGTAGGCATGGTTGAGATGCCTATTGTGGTGGAAGTAGGTGCAGTTGAGGACTGGTCTAATGTGGTTGAAGTGGGTGCGGTTGAGATTCCAGTTGTTGGGGAAGTAGGTGCAGTTGAGGACTGGTCTAATGTGGGTGAATTGGCTGAAGTTAAGATGCCTGTTGTCGGGGACGTAGGCATGGTTGAGATGCCTGTTGTGGGGGAAATAGGTGCAGTTGTGGACTGGTCTAATGTGGGTGAAGTGGATGTGGTTGAGATGTCTGTTGTGGGGGAAGTCGGCATGGTTGAGAAGCCTATTGTGGGTGAAGCAGAGGACTGGTCTAATGTGGGTGAATTGGCTGAAGCTGAGATGCCTGTTGTCGGGGAAGTAGGCATGGTTGAGATGCCTGTTGTGGGGGAAGTAGGTGCAGTTGAGGACTGGTCTAATGTGGTTGAAGTGGGTGCAGTTGAGATGCATGTTGTGGGGGAAGTAGGTGCAGTTGAGGACTGGTCTAATGTGGGTGAAGTGGGTGCAGTTGAGATGCCTGTTGTCGGGGAAGTCGGCATGGTTGAGATGCCTCTTGTGGGGGAAGTAGGTGCCGTTGTGGACTGGTCTAATGTGGGTGAAGTGGATGTGGTTGAGATGTCTGTTGTGGGGGAAGTCGGCATGGTTGAGAAGCCTGTTGCGGGTGAAGAAGCTGCAGTTGAGGACTGGTCTAATGTGGGTGAAGTGGATGTGGTTGAGATTTCTGTTGTTGGGGAAGTCGGCATGGTTGAGAAGCCTATTGTGGGTGAAGTAGGTGCAGTTGAGGACTGGTCTAATGTGGGGGAATTGGCTGAAGCTGAGATGCCTGTTGTCGGGGAAGTAGGCATGGTTGAGATGCCTGTTGTGGGGGAAGTAGGTGCAGTTGAGGACTGGTCTAATGTGGGTGAAGTGGGTGCAGTTGAGATGCATGTTGTGGGGGAAGTAGGTGCAGTTGAGGACTGGTCTAATGTGGGTGAAGTGGGTGCAGTTGAGATGCCTGTTGTCGGGGAAGTCGGCATGGTGGAGATGCCTCTTGTGGGGGAAGTAGGTGCAGTTGTGGACTGGTTTAATGTGGGTGAAGTGGATGTGGTTGAGATGTCTGTTGTGGGGGAAGTCGGCATGGTTGAGAATCCTGTTGTGGGTGAAGTAGGTGCAGTTGAGGACTGGTCTAATGTGGGTGAAGTGGATGTGGTTGAGATTTCTGTTGTGGGTGAAGTAGGCATGGTTGAGATGTCTGTAGTGGGGGAAGTAGATGCGGTTGAGGACTGGTCTAATGTGGGTCGGGTGGGTGTGGTTGAGATGCCTGTTGTGAGTGGCATGGGCGTGGTTGAGGACATGGCTGATGTGGGTGATGTGGGTGCAGTTGAGACGCCTGTTGTGGAGGAAGGAGGTGCAGTTGAGGACTGGTCTAATGTGGGTGAAGTGGGTGCAGTTGAGATTTCTGTTGTGGAGGAAGTAGGTGCAGTTAAGGACTGGTCTAATGTGGGTGAAGTGGATGTGGTTGAGATGTCTGTTGTGGGGGAAGTCGGCATGGTTGAGATGCCTGTTGTTGGTGAAGTAGGTGCAGTTGAGGACTGGTCTAATGTGCGTGAAGTGGATGTGGTTGAGATGTCTGTTGAGGGGGAAGTCGGCATGGTTGAGATGCCTGTTTTGGGTGAAGTAGGTGCAGTTGAGGACTGGTCTAATGTGCGTGAAGCGGATGTGGTTGAGATGTCTGTTGAGGGCGAAGTCGGCATGGTTGAGATGCCTGTTGTGGGTGAAGTAGGTGCAGTTGAGGACTGGTCTAATGTGGGTGAAGTGGATGTGGTTGAGATGCCTGTTGTGGGTGAAGTAGGTGCAGTTGAGGACTGGTCTAATGTGGGTGAAGTGGGTGCAGTTGAGATGCATGTTATCGGGGAAGTAGGCATGGTTGAGGTGCCTATTGTGGTGGAAGTAGGTGCAGTTGAGGACTGGTCTAATGTGGGAGAAGTGGGTGCGGTTGAGATTCCAGTTGTTGGGGAAGTAGGTGCAGTTGAGGACTGATCTAATGTGGGTGAAGTGGGTGCAGTTGAGATGCCTGTTGTCGGGGAAGAAGGCACGGTTGAGGACGGGTCTAATGTGGGTGGGGTGGGTGTGGTTGAGATGCCTGTTGTGGGTGGCATGGGCGTGGTTGAGGACATGGCTGATGTGGGTGAAGTGGGTGCAGTTGAGATGCCTGTTGTGGAGGAAGTAGGTGCAGTTGAGGACTGGTCTAATGTGGGTGAAGTGGATGTGGTTGAGATGTCTGTTGTGGGGGAAGTCGACATGGTTGAGAAGCCTATTGTGGGTGAAGTATGTGCAGTTGAGGACTGGTCTAATGTGGGTGAATTGGCTGAAGCTGAGATGCCTGTTGTCGGGGAAGTAGGCATGGTTGAGATTCTTGTTGTGGGTGAAGTAGGTGCAGTTGAGGACTGGTCTAATGTGGGTGAAGTGGATGTGGTTGAGATGCCTGTTGTGGGGGAAGTAGGTGCAGTTGAGGACTGGTCTAATGTGGGTGAATTTGCTGAAGTTGAGATGCCTGTTGTTGGGGAAGTAGGCATGGTTGAGATGCCTGTTGTTGGGGAAGTAGGTGCAGTTGAGGATTGGTCTAATGTGGGTGAAGTGGGTGCAGTTGAGATGCATGTTGTCGGGGAAGTAGGTGTAGTTGAGGACTGGTCTAATGTGGGTGAAGTGGGTGCAGTTGAGATGCCTGTTGTCGGGGAAGTCGGCATGGTTGAGATGCCTCTTGTGGGGGAAGTAGGTGCAGTTGTGGACTGGTCTAATGTGGGTGAAGTGGATGTGGTTGAGATGTCTGTTGTGGGGGAAGTCGGCATGGTTGAGAAGCCTGTTGTGGGTGAAGTAGGTGCAGTTGAGGACTGGTCTAATGTGGGTGAAGTGGATGTGTTTGAGATTTCTGTTGTGGGGGAAGTAGGCATGGTTGAGATGTCTGTTGTGGGGGAAGTAGATGCGGTTGAGGACTGGTCTAATGTGGGTCGAGTGGGTGTGGTTGAGATGCCTGTTGTGGGTGGCATGGGCGTGGTTGAGGACATGCCTGATGTGGGTGATGTGGGTGCAGTTGAGATTCCTGTTGTGGAGGAAGTAGGTGCAGTTGGGGACTGGTCTAATGTGGGTGAAGCGGATGTGGTTGAGATGTCTGTTGAGGGGGAAGTCAGCATGGTTGAGATGCCTGTTGTGGGTGAAGTAGGTGCAGTTGAGGACTGGTCTAATGTGGGTGAAGTGGGTGCAGTTGAGATGCATGTTATCGGGGAAGTAGGCATGGTTGAGGTGCCTATTGTGGTGGAAGTAGGTGCAGTTGAGGACTGGTCTAATGTGGGTGAAGTGGGTGTGGTTGAGATTCCAGTTGTTGGGGAAGTAGGTGCAGTTGAGGACTGATCTAATGTGGGTGAAGTGGGTGCAGTTGAGATGCCTGTTGTCGGGGAAGTAGGCACGGTTGAGGACGGGTCTAATATGGGTGGGGTGGGTGTGGTTGAGATGCCTGGTGTGGGTGGCATGGGCATGGTTGAGGGCATGGATGATGTGGGTGAATTGGGTGCAGTTGAGATGCCTGTTGTGGAGGAAGTACGTGCAGTTGAGGACTGGTCGAATGTGGGTGAAGTGGGTGCAGTTGAGATTTCTGTTGTGGGGGAAGTAGGCATGGTTGAGATGCCTGTGGTGGGGGAAGTAGGTGCGGTTGAGGACAGGTCTAATGTGGGTGAAGTTGAGATGCCTCTTGTCGGGGAAGTAGGCATGGTTGAGATGCCTGTTGTGGGGGAAGTAGGTGCAGTTGTGGACTGGTCTAATGTGGGTGAAGTGGATGTGGATGAGATGTCTGTTGAGGGGGACGTCAGCATGGTTGAGATGCCTGTTGTGGGTGAAGTAGATGCAGTTGAGGACTGGTCTAATGTGGGTGAAGTGGGTGCAGGTGAGATGCATGTTATCGGGGAAGTAGGCATGGTTGAGGTGCCTATTGTGGTGGACGTAGGTGCAGTTGAGGACTGGTCTAATGTGGGTGAAGTGGGTGTGGTTGAGATTCCAGTTGTTGGGTAAGTAGGTGCAGTTGAGGACTGATCTAATGTGGGTGAAGTGGGTGCAGTTGAGATGCCTGTTGTCGGGGAAGTAGGCACGGTTGAGGACGGGTCTAATGTGGGTGGTGTGGGTGTGGTTGAGATGCCTGTTGTGGGTGGCATGGGCATGGTTGAGGACATGGCTGATGTGGCTGAATTGGGTGCAGCTGAGATGCCTGTGGTGGGGGAAGTAGGTGCGGTTGAGGACAGGTCTAATGTGGGTGAAGTTGAGATGCCTCTTGTCGGGGAAGTAGGCATGGTTGAGATGCCTGTTGTGGGGGAAGTAGGTGCAGTTGTGGACTGGTCTAATGTGGGTGAAGTGGATGTGGTTGAGATGTCTGTTGTTGGGGTAGTCGGCATGGTTGAGAAGCCTATTGTGGGTGAAGTAGGTGCAGTTGAGGACTGGTCTAATGTGGGTGAATTGGCTGAAGCTGAGATGCCTGTTGTCGGGGAAGTAGGTGCAGTTGAGGACTGATCTAATGTGGGTGAAGTGGGTGCAGTTGAGATGACTGTTGTCGGGGAAGTAGGCACGGTTGAGGACGGGTCTAATGTGGGTGAACTGTATTTGGTTGAGATGCCTGTTGTGGGTAGCATGGGCGTGGTTGAGGACATGGCTGATGTGAGTGAAGTGGGTGCAGTTGAGATTCCTGTTGTGGAGGAAGTAGGTGCAGTTGAGGACTGTTCTAATGTGGGTGAAGTGGATGTGGTTGAGATTTCTTTTGTGGGGGAAGTAGGCATGGTTGAGATGCCTGTGGTGGGGGAAGTAGGTGCAGTTGAGGACAGGTCTAATGTGGGTGAATTTGGTGCAGTTGAGATGCCTGGTGTCGGGGAAGTAGGCATGGTTGAGGTGCCTGTGGTGGGGGAAGAAGGTGTGGTTGAGGACAGGTCTAATGTGGGTGAAGTTGGTGCAGTTGAGATGCCTGTTGTCGGGGAAGTCGGCATGGTTGAGGTGCCTGTGGTGGGGGAAGAAGGTGCGGTTGAGGTCAGGTCTAATGTGGGTGAATTGGCTGAAGCTGAGATGTCTGTTGTCGGGGAAGTAGGCATGGTTGAGATGCCTGTTGTGGGGGAAGTAGGTGCAGTTGAGGACTGGTCTAATGTGGGTGAAGTGGGTGCAGTTGAGATGCATATTGTCGGGGAAGTAGGTGCAGTTAAGGACTGATCTAATGTGGGTGAAGTGGGTGCAGTTGAGATGCCTGTTGTCGGGGAAGTAGGCACAGTTGAGGACGGGTCTAATGTGGGTGAACTGGATGTGGTTGAGATGCCTGTTGTGGGTAGCATGGGCGTGGTTGAGGACATGGCTGATGTCAGTGAAGTGGGTGCAGTTGAGATTCCTGTTGTGGAGGAAGTAGGTGCAGTTGAGGACTGTTCTAATGTGGGTGAAGTGGATGTGGTTGAGATTTCTGTTGTGGGGGAAGTAGGCATGGTTGAGATGCCTGTGGTGGGGGAAGTAGGTGCAGTTGAGGACAGGTCTAATGTGGGTGAAGTGGGTGCAGTTGAGATGCCTGTTCTCGGGGAAGTAGGCATGGTTGAGGTGCCTGTGGTGGGGGAAGAAGGTGCGGTTGAGGACAGGTCTAATGTGGGTGAAGTGGGTGCAGTTGAGATGCCTGTTGTCGGGGAAGTCGGCATGGTTGAGGTGCCTGTGGTGGGGGAAGAAGGTGCGGTTGAGGACAGGTCTAATGTGGGTGAATTGGCTGAAGCTGAGATGTCTGTTGTCGGGGAAGTAGGCATGGTTGAGATGCCTGTTGTGGGGGAAGTAGGTGCAGTTGAGGACTGGTCTAATGTGGGTGAAGTGGGTGCAGTTGAGATGCATGTTGTCGGGGAAGTAGGTGCAGTTGAGGACTGATCTAATGTGGGTGAAGTGGGTGCAGTTGAGATGCCTGTTGTCGGGGAAGTAGGCACAGTTGAGGACGGGTCTAATGTGGGTGAACTGGATGTGGTTGAGATGCCTGTTGTGGGTAGCATGGGCATGGTTGAGGACATGGCTGATGTCAGTGAAGTGGGTGCAGTTGAGATTCCTGTTGTGGAGGAAGTAGGTGCAGTTGAGGACTGGTCTAATGTGGCTGAAGTGGATGTGGTTGAGATTTCTGTTGTGGGGGAAGTAGTCATGGTTGAGATGCCTGTTGTGGGGGAAGTATATGCGGTTGAGGACTGGTCTAATGTGGGTGGGGTGGGTGTGGTTGAGATGCCTGTTGTGGGTGGCATGGGTGTGGTTGAGGACATGGCTGATGTGGGTGACGTGGGTGCAGTTGAGATGCCTGTTGTGTAGGAAGTAGGTGCAGTTGAGGACTGGTCTAATGTAGGTGAAGTGGATGTGGTTGAGATTTCTGTTGTGGGGGAAGTAGGCATGGTTGAGATGCCTGTTGTGGGGCAAGTAGATGCCGTTGAAGACTGGTCTAATGTGGTTGGGGTGGGTGTGGTTGAGATGCCTTTTGTGGGTGGCATGGGCGTGGTTGAGGACATGGCTGATGTGGGTGAAGTGGGTGCAGTTGAGATGCCTGTTGTGGAGGAAGTAGGTTTACTTGAGGACTGGTCTAATGTGGGTGAAGTGGGTGCAGTTGAGATTTCTGTTGTGGGGGAAGTAGGCATGGTTGAGATGCCTGTGGTGGGGGATGTAGGTGCGGTTGAGGACAGGTCTAATGTGCGTGAAGTTGAGATGCCTGTTGTCGGGGAAGTAGGCATGGTTGAGATGCCTGTTGTGGGGGAAGTAGGTGCAGTTGTGGACTGGTCTAATATGGGTGAAGTGGATGTGGTTGAGATGTCTGTTGTGGGGGAAGTCGGCATGGTTGAGAAGCCTGTTGTGGGTGAAGTAGGTGCAGTTGAGGACTGGTCTAATGTAGGTGAAATGGATGTGGTTGAGATTTCTGTTGTGGGGGAAGTAGGCATGGTTGAGATGCCTGTTGTGGGGCAAGTAGATGCTGTTGAAGACTGGTCTAATGTGGGTGGGGTGGGTGTGGTTGAGATGACTTTTGTGGGTGGCATGGGCGTGGTTGAGGACATGACTGATGTGGGTGAAGTGGGTGCAGTTGAGATGCCTGTTGTGGAGGAAGTAGGTGCAGTTGAGGACTGGTCTAATGTGGGTGAAGTGGACACGGTTGAGACACCTGTTGTGGGTGGCATGGGCGTGGTTGAGGCCACGACTGATGTGGGTGAAGTAGGTGCGGTTGAGATGCCTATTGTGGGGGAAGTAGGTGGAGTTGAGGACTGGTCTAATGTGGGTGAATTGGATGTGGTTGAGGTGTCTGTTGTGGGGGAAGTCGGCGTGGTTGAGAAGCCTGTTGTGGGTGAAGTAGGTGCAATTGAAGACTGGTCTAATGTGGGTGAAGTAGATGTAGTTGAGACACCTGTTCTGGGGGAAGTGGACTTGGTTGAGATGCTTGCTGTGGAGGAATTGGACACCATTGACAGGTCTGATGTGGTTGTAGTGGGTATTGGTAACACGGTTGAGAGGGCTGATATGGTTTGGGTTGAGGTGCCTGGAGTTTGAGCAGTCACCATATTCTTAAAAAAATAAATATATAAAATAAATAAAAGCAAAATTGTGAGAAATGTAGCACTTCTCACAGGGTGTACCCTATGTAAATAATCTTTAATTGAGTTTTATTATTATTATTATTATTATTATTATTATTATTATTATTATTATTTTATCATTACCTGTTTTGTGTGTTCATGCACATTTATGATCATCGCTTATTTCTTAAATACCTTTTTTTTTTTAAAAATAAAATAGCGGTATGTCGCCTGGTGCTCATGAACAATTTTTGTTCACTGTATGGGCCAACAATAATTGTCAGTGTTGGAGGTCTCACAAAACTAAATTAAAATATATTTTATATTGTTTAGCACCTGGCTGATAAGAGCACAAGTTCAGTGGATTTGTGTTTGATTTTGGTTGTTTTGAATGATATTTTCTTTGTGTATTTTTTGGAGTTTTTTTTTCTTTCTTTAGCTCATACGGTGTGTTTGTGAAGACTATTCTAATGGAATTTTTCGTACAGCCCTGTGTGTGTGTGTGTGTGTGTGTGTGTGTGTGTGTGTGTGTGTGTGTGTGTGTGTTAGGGCTTCGTGACCCATTCATGAACCTGGCGCTATGTGTGTTTGTGACACGGTTAGTATGTGGAGGAAGAAATTAGCAACAATGGCGGTTGGTCCCCTGGGTCTACTAAATATTAGGGAATATACCTTTGTGGCAGTGGGGGCATGGTCAAGCATCGGGCTGTGACAGGAGGCCGGAGTCAGGGAAGGTAAGTGGCAGAATCACTACACCTGGTGTTAGTTAACCTGTGTTTGTGTACCTTCCCCAGTGACCACGCCCTATATAAGGAGAGAGAGAGAGCAGAGGAAGAGAACTCTCTCCCCAACCAGATGACTTGTGTGTGTGTGTGTGTGTGTGTGTGTGTGTATGCATGTGGCTGGGAGAGTGTGCTTTTGCGACTGAAAAGTGCAAATAAAAAGTTTTTGCAACTCAGTTCTGGCCTGCCGTACTTCTGTGCTCCACCCACCCGCTCTGATTTCTACAGCCATCAAAGGGAATATATATACTGTATGATGACTAAGGACATTTCCTTCTGTTGTAATAGTTTAAATACTTGCTTTCGATTGGGTTATGGTTTTTACCAGAATGTTCCACAAGGATATAAAGGCCATCAAGAAAGTGGAGTGGCTTGCATGCCCTGAACCATTTTTTGCTCTGCTTTTCTCTTTGCATTGAGAAACAAACAATAAAGATTCTTTTTCTCTGCTTGGATCCAAACGAGTGAGAGGGGTTTTTCCACCACACTATATTCTGATTAAAGCAACTTTTTATTCACCATCAGTTGAAGATTACAACAATCAATTAACCGCAGATGCTACACCCTGCCTCTCACCTGAAGTCAGCTGGGATTGCCTCCAGCTTCCCCTGTGACCCTGATGCTTCAGCTGTCGGGATGGATGGATGGATGGATAAATATTTATATCATTTTTTTAATATCGGGTTCAACACCAGCTATTTTAAGGGACTATGATTAGTTGGATTAATTGTAATAATCAATCAAATTATATTTAGTACTGTAAAATCTGCAGTTGACTGCTTAAAAAATGCAGCCCAGAGACCATGCTGCATTTACAAAATGATATTTTGTTTGTTTATATTTCACTACAAGTGTAATTATGTATTTGTAAGAACAGAACTGCTACTGAACAGTCACTTTTCAAATTCGGTGGAAATTAAGATAACTTAAGGTAAATTAAAGCAACTCAAACTACATTACACTTACTGTAGAAATCCTGCTATTTGAAAGGGCCCAGTTGAGTTCTTAACTAGAAATAAACTGAAGAAGTATTGTTTCTTTACCTTCTGAATTTGTCCTTGCATATAAATTAGCAGAATAACAACAAATCTCAGGAAATATTCTGTTGTCCCTGTAACATAAAGGTAAAGGATAAAAATCAAAGACGTCATATGCAAGTCTTATACACATATAATATTATCTTATCAGCAGCACAGGTTTTGGTTTAGGATTCCCAGGAAAATGGCTGTAGTTCCAGGGAATTGACATTTATTTAAGAACAGCTGCCACCCCATTCCAATGTCCAATTTCATCCTGAACATTCTCATCTCATCTCATTATCTCTAGCCGCTTTATCCTTCTACAGGGTCGCAGGCAAGCTGGAGCCTATCCCAGCTGACTACGGGCGAAAGGCGGGGTACACCCTGGACAAGTCGCCAGGTCATCACAGGGCTGACACATAGACACAGACAACCATTCACACTCTCATTCACACCTACGGTCAATTTAGAGTCACCAGTTAACCTAACCTGCATGTCTTTGGACTGTGGGGGAAACCGGAGCACCCGGAGGAAACCCACGCGGACACGGGGAGAACATGCAAACTCCGCACAGAAAGGCCCCCGCCGGCCCCGGGGCTCGAACCCAGGACCTTCTTGCTGTGAGGCGACAGCGCTAACCACTACACCACTGTGCCGCCTCATCCTGAACAGTTTTGAAAAAAAAAAAAACCCTCATACAGTGGTGCTTGAAAGTTTGTGAACCCTTTAGAATTTTCTATATTTCTGCATAAATATGACTTAAAACATCATCAGATTTTCACACAAGTCCTAAAAGTAGGTAAAGAAAACCCAGTTAAACAAACAAGACAAAAAATATTATACTTGGTCATTTATTTAATGAAGAAAACAATCCAATATTACATATCTGTGAGTGGCAAAAGTATGTGAACCTTTGCATTCAGTATCTGGTGTGACCCCCTTGTGCAGCAATAACTGCAACTAAATGTTTCCGGTAACTGTTGATCAATCCTGCACACCGGCTTGGAGGAATTTTAGCCCATTCCTCCGTACAGAACAGCTTCAACTCTGGGATGTTGGTGGGTTTCCTCACATGAACTGCTCGCTTCAGGTCCTTCCACAACATTTCGATTGGATTAAGGTCAGGACTTTGACTTGGCCATTCCAAAACATTAACTTTATTCTCCTTTAACCATTCTTTGGTAGAATGACTTGTGTGCTTAGGGTCGTTGTCTTGCTGCATGACGCACCTTCTCTTGAGATTCAGTTCATAGACAGATGTCCTGACATTTTCCTTTAGAATTCAATGGTATAAATCAGAATTCATTGTTCCATCAATGATGGCAAGCCATCCTGGCCCAGATGCAGCAAAACAGGCCCAAACCATGATACTATCACCACCATGTTTCACAAATGGGATAAGGTTCTTATGCTGGAATGCAGTGTTTTCCTTTCTCCAAACATAACGCTTCTCATTTAAACCAAAAAGTTCTATTTTGGTCTCATCCGTCCACAAAACATTTTTCCAATAGCCTTCTGGCTTGTCCACGTAATCTTTAGCAAACTGCAGATGAGCAGCAATGTTCTTTTTGGAGAGCAGTGGCTTTCTCCTTGCAACCCTGCCATGCACACCATTGCTGTTCAGTGTTCTGCTGATGGTGGACTCATGAACATTAACATTAGTCAATGTGAGAGAGGCCTTCAGTTGCTTAGAAGTTACCCTGGGGTCCTTTGTGACCTCGCCGACTGTTATACGCTTTGTTCTTGGAGTGATCTTTGTTGGTTGACCACTCCTGGGGAGGGTAACAATGGTCTTGAATTTCCTCCATTTGTACACAATCTGTCTGACTGTGGATTGGTGGAGTCCAAACTCTTTAGAGATGGTGTTGTAACCTTTTCCAGCTTGATGAGCATCAACAACGCTTTTTCTGAGGCCCTCAGAAATCTCCTTTGTTCATGCCATGATACGCTTCCACAAACATGTGTTGTGAAGATCAGACTTTGATAGATCCCTGTTCTTGAACTAAAACAGGATGCCCACTCACACCTGATTGTCATCCCATTGATTGAAAACACCTGACTCTAATTTCACCTTCAAATTAACTGCTAATCCTAGAGGTTCACATACTTTTGCCACTCACAGATATGTAATATTGGATCATTTTCCTCAATAAATAAATGACCAAGTATAATATTTTTGTCTCATTTGTTTAACTGGATTCTCTTTATCTACTTTTAGGACTTGTGTGAAAATCTGACAATGCTTTAGGTCATATTTATGCAGAAATATAGAGAATTCTAAAGGGTTCACAAACTTTCAAGCACCACTGTATATTGTACAACCCCGATTCCAAAAAAGTTGGGACAAAGTACAAATTGTAAATAAAAACGGAATGCAATGATGTGGAAGTTTAAAAATTCCATATTTTATTCAGAATAGAACATAGATGACATACCAAATGTTTAAACTGAGAAAATGTATAATTTAAAGAGAAAAATTAGGTGATTTTAAATTTCATGACAACAACACATCTCAAAAAAGTTGGGACAAGGCCATGTTTACCACTGTGAGACATCCGCTTTTCTCTTTACAACAGTCTGTAAATGTCTGGGGACTGAGGAGACAAGTTGCTCAAGTTTAGGGATAGGAATGTTAACCCATTCTTGTCTAATGTAGGATTCTAGTTGCTCAACTGTCTTAGGTCTTTTTTGTCGTATCTTCCGTTTTATGATGCACCAAATGTTTTCTATGGGTGAAAGATCTGGACTGCAGGCTGGCCAGTTCAGTACCCGGACCCTTCTTCTACGCAGCCATGATGCTGTAATTGATGCAGTATGTGGTTTGGCATTGTCATGTTGGAAAATGCAAGGTCTTCCCTGAAAGAGACGTCGTCTGGATGGGAGCATATGTTGCTCTAGAACCTGGATATACCTTTCAGCATTGATGGTGTCTTTCCAGATGTGTAAGCTGCCCATGCCACACACACTAATGCAACCCCATACCATCAGAGATGCAGGCTTCTGAACTGAGCGCTGATAACAACTTGGGTCGTCCTTCTCCTCTTTAGTCCAAATGACACGGCGTCCCTGATTTCCATAAAGAGCTTCAAATTTTGATTCGTCTGACCACAGAACAGTTTTCCACTTTGCCACAGTCCATTTTAAATGAGCCTTGGCCCAGAGAAGACGTCTGCGCTTCTGGATCACGTTTAGATACGGCTTCTTCTTTGAACGATAGAGTTTTAGCTGGCAATGGTGGATGGCACGGTGAATTGTGTTCACAGATAATGTTCTCTGGAAATATTCCTGAGCCCATTTTGTGATTTCCAATACAGAAGCATGCCTGTATGTGATGCAGTGCCGTCTAAGAGCCCAAAGATCATGGGCACCCAGTATGGTTTTCCGGCCTTGACCCTTACGCACAGAGATTCTTCCAGATTCTCTGAATCTTTTGATGATATTATGCACTGTAGATGATGATATGTTCAAACTCTTTGCAATTTTACACTGTCGAACTCCTTTCTGATATTGCTCCACTATTTGTCGGCGCAGAATTAGGAGGATTGGTGATCCTCTTCCCATCATTACTTCTGAGAGCCGCTGCCACTCCAAGATGCTCTATTTATACCCAGTCATGTTAATGACCTATTGCCAATTGACCTAATGAGTTGCAGTTTGGTCCTCCAGCTGTTCCTTTTTTGTACCTTTAACTTTTCCAGCCTCTTTATTGCCCCTGTCCCAACTTTTTTGAGATGTGTTGCTATCATGAAATTTCAAATGAGCCAATATTTGGCATGAAATTTCAAAATGTCTCACTTTCAACATTTGATATGTTGTCTATGTTCTATTGTGAATACAATATCAGTTTTTGAGATTTGTAAATTATTGCATTCTGTTTTTATTTACAATTAGTACTTTGTCCCAACTTTTTTGGAATCGGGTTTGTAATCCTTTTGCTGACCTTGCACATAAGTCTGCTGTTGAATAAAATTAACTATTTCTGAGACTTAAGGTCAACAGTAGCTTAATTCTTGGTGCTCATGCTGCTAATGTTCAGCTGAATCCTTTAATAAGTTCTTTATCCAACAGAAAAGAAAGTACAAGGACATGTGGCTTTCAACAAACAGTTGAAAAGCATGATTAGCTCTTTCATCATGTCGTACTTACTACTCCTTCTATTCTATGTTGCTAAATGAAGGGCATAATCCCTTGTTATTTTTAGGTGTCCTACTGATAGTAAATCTGTAGAGTAAAATTGTCATAAGGCTTAAAGGGCTTAAAAAGGAGCTTCAAATGATGAACTACTTTTGCTTATGAAGTACTTTTAAAATAGTTCTAACTAAAGTTTTGTTTATTGTGATACATAGCAGTTATTTCAGCAAGAGTGATGTTGAATTTATTAGATTTTCGTTAGAAGGAACTTAAAAAAGATATGCAGAATGATCATTTTGCTACCAGCAAGTTACATATTATGGTCCTAGTTGATATCTACTTGAACAAACAGAGTTAAATATAAATGATTCCTTGGATAAAAATATTATTGTAAACGAGTAGTTTTGTTGCATTTATCCAAAATATTAGCTTACCTTTTTTAGCCATGATACTCAAATATATTTTGAACTTCAGCAGGTACTACGTCAGTTTTTCTATATATAAATACAAGAGTTAATTGTTACATTTAGAAAACATCAAGAAGTGGTAAAATAACTTTATTATTAAAGGTTTCCAGTATAAAAGACAAATGGTAACTCTATTCAGATTGTTTTTCTGTTGATTCCTTTTATATAAGCATTTGGTTAAAACTTTTCTACTTGGTTCATCTGCATTTTATTTGTTAGTATGGCACATCTGCTGCCAAATTCCTTTGTAAGTGACACGTCTGCGCCTGCTTGCGCTCAAGACTCCACTTCCCAACATTCACAGCAGCCTTCAAACATGGCCACCGTGGACTACAGCACCCATCCTGCACTTCACCACTCAGTCCCCTATTACTGATTGCACACACTTGGACTCAATCACCACAATATGCTATTTAAACACTCTCACTACACCTAATCATTGTGAAGTTACTGTTGTGTCTGACTTTACTAAGCAGTTTGAGTATTGTGGTCTGGGTTTGAATTTGTTTTGGCCTTGCCTCTGATTTCCTGTTTGTATCTCACCTGACCATTGCTTGTTTTTAATTCTGCTTTCTGCCTTACGATTTGATTTAATCTGCCTGAATAAACTTTCAGCTTATACCGTATATCCTTCTGTTGCCTACCTTTGACAGTAACTTATTATTGACACAATAATATACAAGAATGAGTGCATTTAATAAGCACTCATTCTCATAGCTAGAACTAGTCTTTAAACAAAACAGTACATTATATTGGTGGTAATATAAATTTTGTGCAAAATTTCAATCAGAAAATAACTTTAATGCACATTTCCATAAATACACATCATACATCTTAAACAGGGATGCTTTGGCCATTAATTCAAATAGCAATGCAAACATTTACGGAAACTGAATACCTTTTGTTTATTTAGTTGTAGGGATGGATTGCCATCCCTTAGCCATAGTAACCATTTATGAACCATCTTCTCCCTTTCACTGTACAGCATTGAACACACCAATCCCTGTACTCAACGCCATGTTCTATCTCCGCCCATTCTTCTGACTCCCTGTAATGGTATTGGATACAGAGATCTCATCTCATCTCATTATCTCTAGCCGCTTTATCCTGTTCTACAGGGTCGCAGGCAAGCTGGAGCCTATCCCAGCTTACTACGGGCGAAAGGCGGGGTACACCCTGGACAAGTCACCAGGTCATCACAGGGCTGACACATAGACACAGACAACCATTCACACTCACACCTACGGTCAATTTAGAGTCACCAGTTAACCTAACCTGCATGTCTTTGGACTGTGGGGGAAACCGGAGCACCCGGAGGAAACCCACGCAAACACGGGGAGAACATGCAAACTCCGCACAGAAAGGCCCTCGCCGGCCACGGGGCTCGAACCCAGGACCTTCTTGCTGTGAGGCGACAGCGCTAACCACTACACCACCGTGCCGCCTGGATACAGAGATGATACCAGATACCAAATACAGTGACGTCACGACTGTGCTTTAAACCTGCGGCGGAATCGAAATTCCTTCTCTTTGGCGGTGGGTTTCCACGCATGAAAGAGACGCCGTTGCATCTGTGCTACAGAAGACCAAAGGACAAAGAACGAGCTATTGATACCGGACCTTTAGCCAAAGTTCAATGTATTTGATCTTCGCATAGTTGCAGTAATAACTGAACCGGTCAGTTACTGCAGCCCACAGTATTTTAAAGAGAAAAGGCGACCGGATCCCTTTTCCCTTTCGCAACGTCGACAAACTACTAACAAGATTCCTTCCAGATCATCGGAAGACCGACGGGACACCGAAGATCTTCAGCTGATGAGCTGTGAAAGTAAAAGGAACAGAACTGTTTTCTCCCTGGACCTGTGCTCCGCGCTGTCTTCGGATAACAGACAGTGCACTTTCAGTCGCCAAGCAAGAGCGATCACGAGTAAGGCTGGCATCTGGGCAATTGTTGGTCTTAGTTGTGGCTAGTTAATGTGAAGAGTGTTGTTTATTTGAATTCATTCATGGTTTAAATATACGCATTTTGATTCACATGAAAGTCGGTCTTAGACTGTGTGTTGTTTGATTTGCTTTGTTATCTGTATTTAGTTAGATCGTGCATGCGTTCTCTCTCTCACTCTCTCTTTTTAACTCCCTCTGTCGCACTAGGGATTGTCGCAGTCAACACTGGGATTTCAGGAGTAGCTAAGGGTTGAGTAGAGGTTGGGTTTAAGGCCTAGCCGAGACTAGTTAGTGTGCTTGAAAAAGTTTTATTTTTATTATTCGTTTTCACCCGTTTTTTGGATCCACTACTCCTCCTAGGGCTTTGGAGATAGAGACACCGTTCCAACGCTGAAACGTAGGGCCCAATCTGGAATGGCGTGCTTGTTCTCAGCTTTTGGATCGACACACCTGTTCTCTCATTCTTGTCGTTTTTCTGTCATTTTTTTCCCATAGAGAATGAATAGGGCTCATGAATCGAATCGTCCTGCTCGGACACACTTCATCGCAGATGCACCAAACCTCATGTGATACCTCAGGCCAACTCCCCAGACACATATATGCATTCGGTTCTGACCTGCACTCATTTTTTCCTTTCTTTTCACCCCCCACTTTTTCATCCATTCACTTCCATTCATTTTTGGCCCCATTGAAAATGAATGGCATTTCAGGAAAAAAGCTTTCACTCTCCGTCAAATTTTTTAACTGAGTGACCAAACTTCAAGAGACTTCATATGATGCCTCAGGGCAAGTCCCCACACATATCCATCCCCTCATCTGAGACCTGCACTCGTCTTTTTCTTGGTTTTCACACATCCTTTTTTTGGTCCATAGGCTTCCATTGATTTTTGGCCCCATTCAAATGAATGGAGTTTTGCTCAGTAACACTTCACCACATATCCACTGGTGTATTGTGCTTGTATACAGCTTTTGGATCAATGCACCCATTAGCATGTTAGTATGCTAGCTGTTAGCATGTTAGTATGCTAGCATGTTAGTGTTAGCTGTTAGCATGCTAACATGCTAGCTGTTAGCATGCTAGCATGCCAGCTGTTACCATGCTAGCTGTTAGCATGATAGCATGTTAGCATGCTCGCTGTTAGCATGCTCACTGTTAGCATGTGAGCATGCTCACGTTAGTATGCTAGCTGTTAGCATGTTAGCATGCTAGCATGTTAGCATGTTACCTGTTAGCATGTAGGTATGCTAGCTGTTAGCATGTTAGCTTGTTAGCATGCTAGCTTGTTAATATGTTAGCTGTTAGCATGTAAGTATGCTAGCTGTTAGCATGTTACCAGGTTAGCATGCACACTTTGCATTTTCTCTGTGGAAATGCAGTCTAGTTTTTAAACTACAGATCATTTATCTCTCCCTCATGTGCTCTCCTTGTTGCAAATCCCATTTTAGGCAAGGCTAAGCACAATGCTCACACATTCCATTCACACACTCACACACACTCTCACACACATACTTACACACACAGACACACATAAACACATGATTTCCCTCTCACATTTTAACATCCACTCGCCCCTACACTGTAAACTTGTATATAGCTTATTACTTCTGATCACCATTAGTGCCTTAGTTATCATTATATACACTACTGATTATTACCTGTATACATTGTATCACCATTTATATTGAATTATTCCTTGGCTGCTATTGTTGCTATATCTGATTAGTATTATTTTGCTAATTCGTGTCAGCTATTTCAATAAATGGTATCTTTGGAATAAACTGTGTCCTGTCTATTGCTACAATATTCACTGAGTGCCAACCTCTGCCAAACAAGTATTCTAATTACCTTCGCCCATTTGCTTGTTATATGAATGTTATAGTTCTAGAGTAAACGTATTACATTAGAGCTACAATACTCACTAAAACTATAGCAACATCACCACTAAGTTCATCTCATCTCATTATCTCTAGCCGCTTTATCCTTCAACAGGGTCGCAGGCAAGCTGGAGCCTATCCCAGCTGACTACGGGCGAAAGGCGGGGTACACCCTGGACAAGTCGCCAGGTCATCACAGGGCTGACACATAGACACAGACAACCATTCACACTCACACCTACGGTCAATTTTAGAGTCACCAGTTAACCTAACCTGCATGTCTTTGGACTGTGGGGGAAACCGGAGCACCCGGAGGAAACCCACGCGGACACGGGGAGAACATGCAAACTCCACACAGAAAGGCCCTCGCCGGCCCCGGGGCTCGAACCCAGGACCTTCTTGCTGTGAGGCGACAGCGCTAACCACTACACCACCGTGCCGCCCCACCACTAAGTTATTCCATTGATTTTAATAGTTTAGCTATAAACTATTGGACACTTGAATGAATGATTAATGAATTTATGAGACTGATCCCTTTTTACATGAGACTGATTTGATAAACCTATTGCACCTACATAGTAATTTTGCATCATTATAGGAAATGTACCTGATGAGGTCTGTCAGTTGATATTTCTCATTATTACAGTATACAACTGTTACTTTTTTTAAATAAAGTATTCCTAGCATTTTGAATTTATTACAAAGCTATTACATGTGTTACTGTTTATATGATCAAATTACATCCTTATGTAATAGGGGACTATAGAGGAATCCATTTTTAGCTTAATGATATTTTTCCTGGATCTGCAAATTAAAGTTACAATTAAAATGGAGTATCATGTAATATCACAATGTTATATGGAAACGAGTGTTTTACTGGGAAATACACCACTCATATTTTCATATGAGCTACATCTGGGACATGGAGAATCAAAACCGTGGCATACAGTGGTGCTTGAAAGTTTGAGATTATTATTTTTGTCTCATTTCTTTACCTGGGTTCTCTTTATCTACTTTTAGGATTTGTGTGAAAATCTGATGATGTTTTAGATCATATTTATGCAGAAATACAGAAAATTCTAAAGTTTCAAGCACCACTGTAAATCTCTGTGTCACTCCAGAAAATTGATGAATTGTTTTGATAAATTTGGGTACTTTTTGTTTGTGAATGTGTCTATATCATAAAGAAAATCATACAGTGGCTTGCAGATCTGGAGTTTTTCTTCTCATGTTGAAAAACTCATATTTTTCATATGAAATACATTGCGGATCTGAGTGACATATTTCCTGATATTTCACTCCAATGATGTCACTCCCAGTGTTTTCCCGCTGACTAGATACATGTCAAAACCGCACAAAGGAAGCTAAAGTCACTGAAAAGTGTAACTGGGAAGTGGAAAAAATAAAAATGCACCTTGAGTTGTCAAGCCTATTTTACTGTTCCTCATTCCCTGAACTGTTCGAGTGTTAATCATGAAAGACAAATGCTACTACATGCTTATTTTCACTAAAACATATAATAAACAGAATGTAATATTCACTATATCATGAAAATGTAGTTTTTATGACTTACCTTGTCTCCAGCCAGCTCACATTTATCTCATTAAACAGGAGTAAGTTTGCCAGAAATGTCTTGGCTGAAAGCTGTCCATAAAAATCCCTTACTGTATCTTAAAAAAGTTGTGTGTTCATACTTACCAAACCAGTTTAGATTTCAGACTTATCTCTTGTTTCTTGTCTTCAAATCATATCAGGTGAGCAGGTTGACAGGTATTAGACTTATCTCATCTCATTATCTCTAGCCGCTTTATCCTGTTCTACAGGGTCGCAGGCAAGCTGGAGACTATCCCAGCTGACTACGGGCGAAAGGCGGGGTACACCCTGGACAAGTCGCCAGGTCATCGCAGGGCTGACACATAGACACAATTTAGAGCCACCAGTTAACCTAACCTGCATGTCTTTGGACTGTGGGGGAAACTGGAGTACCCGGAGGAAACCCACGCGGACACGGGGAGAACATGCAAACTCCGCACAGAAAGGCCCTCACCAGCTGCGGGGCTCGAACCCGGACCTTCTTGCTGTGAGGCGACAGCGCTAACCACTACACCACCGTGCCGCCCAGGTATTAGACTGTCTGGCTAAAAGTATGTGGAACTCTGACTATCAAACCCATATGTCATTCTTTCCTAAACTGGTGGGGGAAAAAATGGTTCCAGATGAATGTACTTCATGAGCTGTGCAAGCAAAGTGTTTCTGAGGCTGTAGTTAGCATGACAAGTACTTAATAGTTGTGATGGCTGTATATTTCTTTAAATAATCACTCATAAAACTACATAACACCTAATATTTAGGGATTTTTTTATTAATAAATAAATCAATGGTAATTAAGCTAGTATTGTTTTTAACAATATCCATCCATCCATTATCTGTCACTGCTTATCTTGTTCTACAGGGTCGCAGGCAAGCTGGAGCCAATCCCAGCTGACTATGGGCGAGAGGTGGGGTACACCCTGGACAAGTCGCCAGGTCATCACAGGGCTGACACAGAGACAAACAACCATTTTTAACAACATAAATTATTATTATTATTATTATTATTATTATTATTATTACAACCCCGATTCCAAAAAAGTTGGGAAAAAGTACAAATTGTAAATAAAAACGGAATGCAATGATGTGGAAGTTTCAAAATTCCATATTCAATTCAGAATAGAACGTAGATGACATATCAAATGTTTAAACTGAGAATATGTATCATTTAAAGATTTTAAATTTCATGATAACAACATATCTCAAAAAAGTTGGGACAATGCCATGTTTACCACTGTGAGACATCCCCTTTTCTCTTTACAACAGTCTGTAAACGTCTGGGGACTGAGGAGACAAGTTGCTCAAGTTTAGGGATAGGAATGTTAACCCATTCTTGTCTAATGTAGGATTCTAGTTGCTCAACTGTCTTAGGTCTTTTTTGTCGTATCTTCCATTTTATGATGCGCCAAATGTTTTCTATGGGTGAAAGATCTGGACTGCAGGCTGGCCAGTTCAGTACCCAGACCCTTCTTCTACGCAGCCATGATGCTGTAATTGATGCAGCATGTGGTTTGGCATTGTCATGTTGGCAAATGCAAGGTCTTCCCTGAAAGAGATGTCGTCTGGATGGGAGCATATGTTGCTCTAGAACCTGGATATACCTTTCAGCATTGATGGTGTCTTTCCAGATGTGTAAGCTGCCCATGCCACATACACTAATGCAACCCCATACCATCAGAGATGTAGGCTTCTGAACTGAGCACTGATAACAACTTGGGTCGTCCTTCTCCTCTTTAGTCCGAATGACACGGTGTCCCTGATGTCCATAAAGAACTTCAAATTTTGATTCGTCTGACCACAGAACAGTTTTCCACTTTGCCACAGTCCATTTTAAATGAGCCTTGGCCCAGAGAAGACGTCTGCGCTTCTGGATCATGTTTAGATACGGCTTCTTCTTTGAACTATAGAGTTTTAGCTGGCAACGGCGGATGGCATGGTGAATTGTGTTCACAGATAATGTTCTCTGGAAATATTCCTGAGCCCATTTTGTGATTTCCAATACAGAAGCATGCCTGTATGTGATGCAGTGCCGTCTAAGGGCCCGAAGATCACGGGCACCCAGTATGGTTTTCTGGCCTTGACCCTTATGCACAGAGATTCTTCCAGATTCTCTGAATCTTTTGATGATATTATGCACTGTAGATGATGATATGTTCAAACTCTTTGCAATTTTACACTGTCGAACTCCTTTCTGATATTGCTCCACTATTTGTCGGCGCAGAATTAGGGGGATTGGTGATCCTCTTCCCATCTTTACTTCTGAGAGCCGCTGCCACTCCAAGATGCTCTTTTTATACCAGTCATGTTAATGACCTATTGCCAATTGACCTAATGAGTTGCAATTTGGTCCTCCAGCTGTTCCTTTTTTGTACCTTTAACTTTTCCAGCCTCTTTATTGCCCCTGTCCCAACTTTTTTGAGATGTGTTGCTGTCATGAAATTTCGAATGGGCCAATATTTGGCATGAAATTTCAAAATGTCTCACTTTCGACATTTGATATGTTGTCTATGTTCTATTGTGAATACAATATCAGTTTTTGAGATTTGTAAATTATTGCATTCCGTTTTTATTTACAATTTGTACTTTGTCCCAACTTTTTTGGAATCGGGGTTGTATTAGTGACATGAAATTATTTGAAAGTTCAGAGTCCTTCAACCTAGAGCTTCTCTGCAGGTTTGAGCTGAGAGACAGCAAACACAAAATTGATTCAATAAAATAATACCATATTGAAAATTCACTTTATTAATAAGATTTATAGTATTTTATTAGAAAGGTGATGGAGTATTCCCAGAGGTGGCCATGACAGTAATGAAAGTCCTAGTAATGAAAGAAACTATGTATAAAGGGACCCCTGCGATAACCTGGCGACTTGTCCATGGTGTACCCTGCCTCTCACCCATAGTCAGCTGGGATAGTCTCCAGCTTGCCTGCGACCCTGTAGAACAGGATAAAGCGGCTAGAGATAATGAGATGAGATGAGCATATGATGCCTCTGTTGTGTGTGAATCAGTAGTTATCCGACTGTTTACAAATACTTGGTCTTGTCTCCTGAACCCATGTAATTTTCCCTAAAAAATCTGTAGTGTCCGTAGGCCTGGTACTAAATCATAGAATGGATGCCATGTTTGATAATTATTGGTATGTTGCTATTTGTTGTTGGATACTTTTATCAAACATAAGCACTCAGCGTAAATTGGATTAATACATACAGTGATACAACTTGAATACTTGTTTGTAGTGTCCGTAGGCCCCTTGTCGTGTCCGTAGGCCCCAAGCATTCTTGTTCCTATTATTCAGTGATTTACCCATATTTCTCCCATAAAATTCACCAATTTTGTTACAAATAAGTAAAACAATTTTCTATATGAGCAAATGATTATACAATGAAAGGACAGTAATGGTATGAGTGTCAATTTGATGAAAATTATTTAACATGAGAGCAAACAAAGAATAACTTTTAACATTTTGAGTCATATGATTAGCACTGTAGCGCTGCCGGTTTTTAGTCTACGATGCTAGTTGTCAAATCTCACATCAATTTATATAAATAAATACTTTTTTTGTTATAAAATTAGTCAAAATCACATAATAATTCTTGTTTGTAGTGTCTGTAGGCCCAAAGCATTCTTGTTCCTATTTTGCAGTGATTTACCCATATTTCTCCCATTAAATTTACAAATTTGGTTAAAAATAAGTAAACAAATTTTATTTATGTGCAAATACAACGAAGGAACAGTAATGGTATGAGTGTCAAATTAATGAAAATTATTTAACATGAGAGCAAACAAAGAATACATTTTAACATTTTGAGTCATATGATTAGTGCTGTAGTGCTGCCTGTTTTTAGTCTACAATGCGAGTTGTCAAATCTCACATCAGTCAATATAAATAATTTTTTTTTGTTATAAAATCAGTAAAAATAACATAGGCAACTTGTAGTGTCCGTAGGTCCAGATTTTCACTGATCTTGTTCCCATTATTTAACATCAGTAGTAAACATACATTCTGTATTTACAATGGCAGTTGCCTTATCTCACATCCACCTACATAAAGATATGTAAATAAGTTGTTTTTTTTAATCACTAAATAATTCCTGCATGAATGATGTATTTTGTGCACATTATGTACAGAACTACAGCACTTCCTACAAGTCATGCCTTTACCTTTCAGCTTGATCCAGAAATGTGTAATTTAAAAAATGAATTTTAATTTAAATACTGAGTAATTTACTTAATACTAAATCATAGGCTGGGAATGTAATTTCACGTGCATTCATGAATGTAATTTCATTACGTTAGACCTAAGAAATACATAATGACATTTTGATATGGATTTATAAGCATTTATTTCACATGTTCTGTTTTAAAGTTTATGAATAAAGGTTATTTTACACTAAATATTGTATATAATCATTGCCATTTATTGATAAATAAAACTTCATTATGAGTATGTAGTGTCCGTAGGCTCTCAATACATGGGTCTAGATATCTGGGTTGTTGTTGTTTTTTAAATGTAGGTCCGAATAAAAAGAAAAAAACTTTCAGTACCACATTCCCAATATATTTGTCAGCAAAAATAATCACTTAACTTCTTGAAACTGCTTAATCAAATTTTGACCATTTTTGCAACGCAATGCGTACACCTGATTGTGCTGTAGCCATCTTCTCGTGCCTAGTCTGCCGGAAATTAAATGAACAAATCAAAACTTGGCATATTCCAGACAAACCAAATCATTCATGTTTAACATCAATAACAAGCCGGATGGTCCCTCTCCTCTTTAGCCTGGAGGACGTGGTGTCCATGATTTCTATAAAGAATTTCTACTTTTGATTCATCAGACCTTGGGGCAATTTTCTACTTCACTTCAGTCCATCATAAAAGAGCTCAGGCCCAGAGAAGGTGGCGGTGTTTCTGGATATTGTTTATATCTGGTTTTAACTTGTGTTTGTGGATGAAGCAACAAAATGTTTTCACAGACGATGGTTTTCTGAAGTGTTCCTGAGCCCATACAGTGATTTCCACTACAGACATGTGTCTGCTTTTAATGCAGTGTCGCCTGAGGGCCTGAAGATCACAGGCATCCGATGTCAGTTTTCAGCCTTGTCTCTTGCATACAGAGATTTCTCCAGATTCTCTGAATCTTTTAATGATATTATGTATCATAGATGATGTGATCCACAAATTCTTTGCAGTTTTACATTGAAGAACGTTATTCTTAAATTGTTGCACTGTTTGCCCACGCAGTCTTTCACAGAGCGGTGAACCCCTCCCCATCTTTACTTCTGAGAGACTCTGCCTCTCTGGGATGCTCTTATTTATACCTACAGTGGTGCTTGAAAGTTTGTGAACCCTTCAGAATTGTCTACATTTCTGCATAAATATGACCTAAAACATCATCAGATTTTCACAGAAGTCCTAAAAGTAGATAAAGAAAACCCAGTTCAACAAATGAGACAAAAATATTATACTTGGTCATTTATTTATTGATGGAAATGATCCAATATTACATTTCTGTGAGTGGCAAAAGTATGTGAACCTTTGCTTTCAGTATCTGGTGTGACCCCCTTGTGCAGCAATAACTGCAACTAAATGTTTCCAGTAACTGTTGATCAGTCCTGCACACTGGCTTGGAGGAATTTTAGTCCATTCCTTGGTACAGAACAGCTTCAACTCTGGGATGTTGGTGGGTTTCCTCACATGAACTGCTCGCTTCAGGTCCTTCCACAACATTTCGATTGTATTAAGGTCAGAACTTTGACTTGGCCATTCCAAAACATTAACTTTATTCTTCTTTAACCGTTCTTTGGTAGAACGACTTGTGTAATTTGGGTCGTTGTCTTGCTGCATGACCCACTTTCTCTTGAGATTCACTTCATAGACAGATGTCCTGACATTTTCCGTTAGAATTCAATGGTATAATTCAGAATTCATTGTTCCATCAATGATGGCAAGCCGTCCTGGCCCAGATGCAGCAAAACAGTCCCAAACCATGATACTACCACCATCATGTTTCACAGATGGGATAAGGTTCTTATGCTGGAATGCAGTGTTTTCCTTTCTCCAAACATAACGCTTCTCATTTAAACCAAAAAGTTCTATTTTGGTCTCATCCGTCCACAAAACATTTTTCCCATAGCTTTCTGGCTTGTCCACGTGATCTTTAGCAAACTGCAGACGAGCAGCAATGTTCTTTTTGGAGATCAGTGACTTTCTCCTTGCAACCCTGCCATGCACACCATTGTTGTTCAATGTTCTCCTGATGGTGGACTCATGAACATTAACATTAGCCAATGTGAGAGAGGCCTTCAGTTGCTTAGAAGTTACCCTGGGGTCCTTTGTGACCTCACTGACTATTACACGCCTTGCTCTTGGAGTGATCTTTGTTGGTCGACCACTCCTGGGGAGGGTAACGACAGTCTTGAATTTCCTCCATTTGTACACAATCTGTCTGACTGTGGATTGGTGGAGACCAAACTCTTTAGAGATGGTTTTGTAACCTTTTTCCAGACTGCTGAGCATCAACAATGCTTTTTCTGAGGTCCTCAGAAATCTCCTTTGTTCGTGCCATGATACTCTTCCATAAACATATGTTGTGAAGATCAGACTTTGATAGATCCCTGTTCTTTAAATAAAACAGGGTGCCCACTCACACCTGATTGTCATCCCACTGATTAAAAACACCAGAATCTAATTTCACCTTCAAATGAACTGCTAATCCTCGAGGTTCACATACTTTTGCCACTCACAGATATGTAATATTGGATCATTTTCCTCAATAAATAAATGACCAAGTATAATATTGTTGTCTCATTTGTTTAACTGGGGTCTCTTTATCTACTTTTAGGACTTGTGTGAAATCTGATGATGTTTTAAGTCATATTTATGCAGAAATATAGAAAATTCTAAAGGGTTCACAAACTTTCAAGCACCACTGTAATCAGGTTACTGACCTGTTGCCAAGTAATCTAATTATTACTATTTTATTTATTTTTTAACATTACACAACTTTTCCAGTCTATTGTTGCCCCTATCCAAGCTTCCCTCCCCCAATCTTATAAAATGTGTTGCTGGCACTAAATTCAAAATGAGCAAATATTTTTCAAAAAAGAAAACAATAAAATTTCTGTTTCATCATTTGATATGTTGTCTTTGTCCTATTTTCAATGAAATGTAGAGTTTCTGTTATTTGCAAGTCATCACCTTCTGTTTTTATTAACAGTTTATACAGTGTCCCAACTTCTTTGGAAATGGGATTGTAAATTATAGCATCATTTTAACAAAAACATTTTGTGTATTGAGCCATACTCAACAATTAACAGCATCTCTCTTTCCTTTGCATTAAAAAATAAGACACTGGGAAACCCTCAGTGTGTCTTTTGGAACGTTAGTCTTCTGAATGGCATTGGTGGATGGGTCCCAACTGGATGTCAACTAAAGCCATTAGGGAATGAAACTGAAAGATATACATGTAAGTGCAATCACACAACTTCTTTTTCAATCCTGATGTCACCATTTTCCTTGGAAAAAGACAAAGCCATAATCTTAGGCTATATAACTTACATTGGTGTTGGCATTTCAATGGCCAGCTTGGTTTTCTGTATCATCATTGAAATCATTATATGGAAATCAGTGACACAAAATGACACATCATACATGCGCCACGTCTCCATCATCAACGTTGCTGTATCCCTTCTGATTGCAGACATATGCTTCATCATTGGAGCAGCTGTTGTAAAGAAAGGAGTGGGACCCTGCAGTACAGCGACATTCTTCATGCACTTCTTTTATTTCGCCCTTTTCTTCTGGATGTTGCTGTCAGCACTCTTACTCCTCTACCGCACCCTCATGGTCTTTTCCAGAACATCCAGAGGCACAATGATGGCCATAGCCTTCACTGTTGGCTATGGTGCACCATTAATCATAGCTGTCGTTACTGTGGCATCTACAGCTGGAAGCAAAGGATACATTCAAAAAGATTACAACTGTTGGCTGAACTGGAATAAAACGAAGGCCCTCCTGGCATTTGTGATTCCTGCTCTGACTATTGTAGCTATAAACCTGCTGGTACTTATCATGGTTCTGTGTAAGATGTTAAGGAGAGGAGTTAATGCGTCCATTCAGCCAGATGAGAAACATCGACTAGTGGTCATTGCGAGATGTGTGGGGATTTTAACACCACTCTTTGGTCTTACATGGGGATTCGGCACTGGGACCATGGTGTCATCGAACTTTGGGATTCATGTGGTGTTCGCATTCCTTAATTCAGTGGTTTTCAAAGTGGGGGCCGCGGCTCCCTGGCAGGCCGCCAGGGGGCGCTAGGGGGGCCTCAGAAAGTTGGAGGGACGATAAAAAAAATTATGGAAAAAATATACTTTTTTAAAATAATAATTATTAAATATATTGTAATTAGTTTTTTAATCATTATTATAAAAGATAATTATTAACTAGAGACAATTCCCCTGGGGGAAATTGTGAGAGTGGTGCAGTGCGCGTAGCAGTCACAGTTGCTGGAGCTGAACTATACTGTGTGAATGTGTGACTTGCCATGAAGCTACAAGCCTGTGTCTCTCTGAGAGGGAGCAACCCCTCCCTCCTATGTGTGTGTGTGTGAGGGAGCAGCCCCTTCCTCCTGTGTGTGTGTGTGTGTGTGTGTGTGTGTGTGTGTGTGTGTGTGAGGGAGCAGCCCCTTCCTCGTGTGTGTGTGTGTGTGTGTGTGTGAGAGGGAGCAGCCCCTCTCTCCTGTGTGTGTGTGTGTGTGTGTGTGTGTGTGTGTGTGTGTGTGTGTGTGTCTGAGAGAAGGAGCAGCCCCTCCCTCCTGTTTGTGTGTGTGTGTGTGTCTGTGTGTGTGTGTGTGTGGGTGTGTGGGTGTGTGAGAGCGAGCAGCCCCTCCCTCCTGTGTGTGTGTGTGTGTGTGTGTGTGTGTGTGTGTGTGTGAGAGGGAGTAGCCCCTCCCTCCTGTGTGTGTGTGTGTGTGTGTGTGTGTGTGTGTGTGTGTGAGTGAGTGTGAGAGGGAGCAGCCCTTGTGTGTGTGTGTGTGTGTGTGTGTGAGGGAGCAGCCCCTTCCTCGTGTGTGTGTGTGTGTGTGTGTGTGTGTGAGTGAGAGGGAGCAGCCCCTCCCTCCTGTGTGTGTGTGTGAGAGAGAGAGTGAGCAGCCCCTCCCCCACCCGCGCGCTGAGAGCAGTCACACAGAAAGTAAAGGATTTTCTCAGAGTGCTCCCTCCAAACAACGGGGATTTACACAAAAACGGAAGGAGATATTCACAAAATTCTTTCCCATTGAGCGCTACAAGGCTCTCCTGAACACAATGATGTAATTTTTTTGTACCTAGTGTAAAAAATGTGGACAATAGAGCGAGTTGAAAACAAGTGACATTTCTGATTTTGTAGTGAAAGCGCTGTCAGGATTATAATGGGAGTCAATCAAAACGTTGTTTGCCATGCTCATCTCTTCGATTGCCTGTGACGTTGTGGTTTGCGCCATTTATCAAGCTGCTTTGCTCTTCAAGCTAGCATATTGCTAGCACAAAATGGACAGGGTTTTGAAGAAGAGACTGAAGGAACAAACCAACAGCCCTGCTGTGGAGGACACTGCTGCGAAAAAAAGTAAGAAGTCCTGGCCAACTAAAATCCGAAAATATGAGGCAGCACACATTGAGTATGGCTTTACAGCCATACAGAAAAATGGCCATGATTGCCTGAAATGCATCCTCTGTCTGGAGACCCTGTCAAATGAGTGCTTAAAACCTTCGAAACTTCAGCATCACTTGGTACAAAAACATCCAACAGATGCCAAAAAAACAGTAGATTTCTTCAGACGCAAAGAAGAGCATTTGGTCAGGCAATCTGCTGCATTCACCCAGCAAGCTACTGTCCCCTAGAGGACCCTGAAGGCATCATTTTTAGCCTCGTACCACATTGCTCGTGCTAAAAAACCTCACTCAATTGGAGAAGATTTGATTTTACCAGCCACCAAAGACATTTTCTGAGAATTGCTTGGTGAGGATGCTGCCAAAAAAAATCGATGCTGTCCCACTCTCTGATAACACCGTGAGCCGACGGATTGGTGACATGGTTCAAGACGTATCTGCTCAGCTGTTGGAGCAGGTGAGAGCCAGCGAATACTTCGCACTTCAGCTGGATGAGAGCACAGATTTATCCAGTGAGGCCCAACTGCTTGTGTACATCAGATTTCACAGGAAAGATTTGTGGAGGAAATACTATTTTGTAAAGCACTTGAAAGAAGAACTACTGGGAAAGACATTTTTCAAGTTTTGGACGATTACATCGAGTCTAATGGATTGGACTGGACCCGTTGTGTGGGGGGGGTGTTTGGATGGAGCCGCGGCAATGACCGGGAAGATCAGTCAAGTGACCGCACTCATTAAGCAGAAGGCCCCGCATGCAGTGGCCACACACTGCATGCTCCATCGCGAGGCACTGGTCGCAAAAAGGATGGATAACGAGTTGAATCAGGTACTACAGGAGGTTATACAGTTTATTGTTCAGTGTGAAAATATTTGTGTTGAAAACATGTTAGTTAATAATATTCTTATGCTAACAAATGTAACAATTATTGACTATTGAATAAAAGTAAGAGAAAACATTCTAAAAGTTGGTGTTTCTTTACATATTTTGTAGCATTGTCTGTGGGTTTGCAAAGGGGGTCCCCGGCCAGAAGCTAATGCTGTTTGGGGGGCCTTGGCATGGAAAAGTTTGGGAACCCCTGCCTTAATTCACTGCAGGTACTATTGTTCCTTTAGTGTCATTAGATCAGTGATTCTCAAACTGTGGTACGCGGGCTCCATTCTAGTGTTACGCCAAAGAATCAGTTAATTAAATATAAATACAATTTAAAAAATAAAACGTGAAATACTATCCATAATATCCGAATGGATGAAAATATCTTATCAACCAATGACAAGAAAATGAAAGGAGATACAAACAAGAAAATGAAAGGAGATACAAATTAAGTTAATAATTTTAAAAAAGTTTGCAAGTGTTTCAGGGTAGCCATACGTAGCGTACGTACGCATTCCCGCCAGTTCCGCTGACAGACGGTTATCCGCCATTGGTAGACTAGGCTGTGATGGGAAAAGGTGGAGGTGGCTTTGCTAATTATGACACCGCTAATTATAATTTTGCTAATTATGACACTGAATTTAGACACCGCGTTGACTTTTCTATAGTCCACACAGAACCGGACCGACCCGTCGGCCTTGTGTAGCAAGACCAACGGGCTGCTCCAGTCACTGTGGGACTCCTGGACGATGCCCATTTCGAGCATGGTCTGAAGTTCTTCCCGAACCACCTTTTTTTTGTTTTCGGGTAGCCTCTAAGGGCGGCTACGCACTACCACCCCCGGGGGCGTCTCTATGTGGTGCTCTATGAGGTTAGTGCGACCGGGCAGGGGCGAGAACACATCCGAAAACTCGGTCTGCAACTGGGCGACCTCCTTGAGTTGGGTCGGGGAGAGGTGGTCTCCACAGGGGACCGGAAAGGTACGTGATGCCAATGTCCCTTTTTGAACCTCCGGCCCCAGCTCCGCCTTCTCCGGAACCACCGACACCAACGCCACGGGGACCTCCTTGTTCCAGAGTTTAAGCCGATTGAGGTGGTCAATCTGTAGCGCCCCACCCCTGTCCGTTCGCCTCACCTCATAGTCAACGTCCCTGACTCGCCGTGTGACCTCAAAGGGTCTTTGCCACTTGGCGATCAATTTGGAGCTCGACGTGGGCAACAGTACGAGTACCTTATCTCCCGGTGTGAACTCTCTAAGGTGCGTACCCTTGTTGTACAGGCGGGCTTGCCATTCCTGGGCCTGCCGCAAATTTTCCTGAGTTAGGTGGGTGAGCGTGTGGAGTTTTGCGCGCAGGTCCATAACGTACTGAATTTCATTCTTGCTTTGTGAAGGTCCCTCCTCCCAATTTTCCCGCAGCATGTCCAGGATGTCGCGTGGCTTACGCCCATATAATAATTCGAACGGGGAGAACCCCGTGGAGGCTTGGGGGACCTCTCGCACTGAGAACAGCAAGGGTTCGAGCCACTTATCCCAATTACGTGCGTCCTCACTTATGAATTTTTTAATAATATTTTTGAGGGTGCGGTTGAACCGTTCCACTAAACCGTCCGTTTGTGGGTGATACACGCTGGTGCGGATCGGCTTAATCCCCAATAACCCATACAGTTCGCGCAGTGTTTGTGACATAAACGTAGTGCCTTGATCAGTCAGAATCTCTTTCGGGATTCCAACTCGGGAGATGACGCGGAAGAGCGCCTCTGCAATACTGCGTGCTGAGATATTGCACAGAGGCACTGCTTCCGGGTATCGCGTTGCATAGTCCACCAGAACTAATATAAAGCCGTACCCTCGTGCTGACCGATCTAATGGCCCGACGAAATCCATCCCAATTCTCTCGAATGGGGTCTCGATTAATGGAAGAGGGCGCAAAGGCGCTTTTGGAATGGCCGCTGGATTTACTAACTGGCATTCGCGGCATGCTGTACACCACCTACGGACATCGCCGCGAATCCCCAGCCAATAGAATCGGGCCATTATTCGGGCTAGTGTTTTATCCTGCCCCAAGTGTCCAGCCATGGGATTAAAGTGAGCCGCCTGGAATACCAATTCCCGGCGGCTCTTTGGAATTAAAAGCTGTATGACTTGCTCTTTAGATTGAGTGTCCTGCGTCACTCGGTATAATCTATCCTTCATAATCGCGAAGTAGGGGAAGGACGGGGTGGCGTTCGGCTGGAGCGTTTGACCATCGATTACTCTCACTTGGTCAAACGCATGCCTCAGAGTCTCGTCTCGTGACTGCTCTAATGGGAAATCCGCGAGGGATTCCCCAATAGAGAGAGGAGGAGCCGGCGGCGTAGACGGCTCTGTGACAGCTGCTCCCGCCAAAGCGACACCGGGACCTCCCCCTGTCAAATGGCAGGACCCACTCTTTACTAGGCGTGTCATTAAACCCCGAAATCCCGGCCAATCAGTCCCCAAAGTTAAAGAGTGGGTAAGGCGAGGATTAACCGCCGCCTTCACTATAAATTTTTCCCCTCTGAAAATAATGTGGACCGACACCAAAGGGTAGCGGTGAACATCCCCGTGCACACACAACACCTTCACCCCTTGTGCTCCCCCCAATGCCTCGTTTTGAACCAGGCTTTGGCGAATTGAGGTCTGATTACAACCAGAATCCACCAACGCCTGATATGTAGCCCCTTGGATACTCACCAGTATGCGATACGCTCCGGCCCGATCAAGGGCGGCCTCTGGTACATCGGGGATCCGAACCACCGCTCCCACTTCCATTGCCGTGCACTGCTGTTGAAGGTGGCCCGGCTCCCCGCAGCGCCAGCAAACCGGCCCGGGCTTTCCCTCTGCACCAGTGATCTGGGGCTCACTCACCTGAGGTGGGGGAGAGACAGACACAGAAGGGAGAAACGGGAGGGCACCGTGGGTGCGGCGGGCTGGCTGGGGTGGTGCCGGCCCCTGCCTCTGCGGTGGGGGAATGGGGCGAGGACGGGACACAGGAGGAGGGGGAGAGAGAGAGAGAGAGAGAGAGAGAGAGAGAGAAGAGGAGAGAAGAGAAGATGCCATCTGCTGTCCTGCTGCCGGGACAGCCGCCAAATGGTCCTCCGCCAGCTCGACTGCCTGATCCAGCGACGCCGGGCGGTGGCACTGGACCCACTCCGCGGTTCTGGCTGGCAAGTGCGGGACGAACTGCTCCAGCACCACTTGAACAATGATCTCCTTGGCGTCGCGGTTGTCGGCCCTCAACCACCGCCAGCAGGCGTCCCGGAGTTGCTGGCCAAACGTGAACTGCCAGCCGACTTCCTCCAAGCGCAACGCGCGGAAGCCCTGGCGCTGCTGTTCTGGTGTGCGCCCCACGTGCTGGAGGACGGCCCGGCAGAGGTCCGCGTAGGCCAGCCGGCAGTCGGCGGGGAGCTGTAGCGCGACCAGCTGTGCCTCTCCCGTTAGCAGGGGGAGGAGGCACGCCGCGCGCTGCTCCATCGGCCACCCCGAGGCTTCGGCGACTTGCTCGAAGAGCATGATGAACGCCTCGGGGTCATCCTGCGGGCCCATCTTGGTGACGGTGAGGGGAGACGGGCCCGCGGTAGGAGCGCTGGTGGACCCCGCCGATGCGAGGAGGTGCCAGAACACCTCTCGATCTTCTTGTTGAGCCAGCACCAGGGCTTCGAATCGCTGTTCTCGCTCCTTTCGGAGGGTGAGTAGCGCCTGGTGCTGGCTTTGCTGGGCCGTGGCGAGGGCGTGGACCAATTCAGCGAATGGGGAGGACTCCATGGGGCTGTTCGGCTGCTGTGCTCCAGATCCCGGGTTTCGGCACCACTGTAACGTTTCTGTGTTGGTGGATGGAGCACAGAGGACGGCAGGACAGAGATAAGGTTTGACAGACTGTTTTATTTTCACTTTTCAGTGCAAATATTTTCTACTCTCAGCCACACACGCACACACATTCCAGTTATCTGGTTGTGGAGAGAGCTCCTTCCACTCTCGCTCTCCCTCCTGATATAGGGCGCAGTCACTGGGAAGACACACAAACACAGTTTAATTGCTCTCAGGTGTAGTGATTCTGCACCTTCCCTGACTCCACCCTCCTGTCACAGACCGGCGCTTGACCACGCCCCCGCTGCCACACTTGTCTTTCTACTTGTAGGTCCGAGAAGCATTGGCAAGAAAGTTGGCAAGTGCAAACATTAGCTCTCATCGCACCAGGGAAAACATTCTTTATTTTTTCTGTTATCTAGATATGGCTATTTAGACCAATTTATTCATATTTTCTTTATTTTATGTTTGCTATCAAAATGAATTACTGCACATCAATGACTGATGTATCTAAATTACAGAGAACAAGGACAGGACCACCATCCTCAGGTGGATTTTCTTTCATTCAGAGGTTATGGAGGAGAGGTATGTATACTACGTGAACTGAAGGATATGAGCTTAGAATGTACACTTTATGCTAACAAGTAATTCTGACAATAAATACAACATAACACACAACACAACCATCGTGCTGTGTGTGATAACCACGATAACCTCTGCTATAACATTTGTTACCATTTCCATCCTCCAAATTAACGCGCACTGTCCCATGTTGTGTGACACTGACACTAATATTCTGGTCTTTTGCAGGTGCGCACAATATATCGGAAGGCAGAATTTTGTCCACGCCAGCTTCAGAAAACTAGGATACCATTTCTCATAGTTAAGCTAATATGGCTGAATGTTGGTATTTGCTTTTTACTTTCATCTAAAGCTACTTCCAACTGAGGCAGGATACATTCTGAACAGGTGAAGAATAAGGTGAAGAACTTGCTTAAGAACCATTTGGCAGTGCTGGTATTTGAACTCACAATCTCCTGTTCTTTTGATCAAAGGCTGAACACACTTCCACTAAAATTACTAAACTATTAATTCAGACAAAATACAAAACTACATTTGATTTTAATTGAGAAAGGCTGTTATTTAACACTGGTTGACAAATAAGTAGCCTGGGAACAAACATGTTACATATCTGTGTTATAACAACCAAAGAAAGAATACATTTTACTTACTATTTAATTTAATCTCCTAAAACCCTTTTCTTGGTGGCATGAGACACCTAGATGTTTTTGCTTCAAACAAGGCTTATAACTTGTGCTCTGTGGCTTATTTGCCACTATATGGACTATGTGGACACCTGACATCATACTCATATGAAGTTCTTCACCGAAATGTTGCCACAAAGTTGGAAGCACAATTGTATAGAACAGTGGTTCTCAAACTTTTTTCACCAAGTACCACCTCAGAAAAGCCACCTCCACCTTTTCCCATCACAGCCTAGTCTACCAATGGCGGATAACCATCTGTCAGCGGAATTGGCGGGAATGCGTACGTACGCTACGTATGGCTACCCAGAAGCACTTGCAAACTTTTTTAAAATTATTAACTTAATTTGTATCTCCTTTCATTTTCTTGTCATCGGTTGATAAGATATTTTCATCCATTCGGATATTATGGATAGTATTTCACGTTTTATTTTTTAAATTGTATTTATATTTAATTAAGTGATTCTTTGGCGTACCACTAGAATGGAGCCCACATACCACAGTTTGAGAATCACTGATCTATAATGTTATAAGTGATAAAAGACCATCTACAGCTATGGGGAAAAAAATTAAGATACTGCTTTTAATGGTCACCACCATCAAAAGTGGTCTCGTGATTTTTTTCCATAGCTGTATATTATATTTAGTGTGTGGTATTGCAGTTGCAGAAAAAAAATGACACTAAAGTAACAATAGTACCTGCAGTGAATTAAGGCAGGGGTTCCCAAACTTTTCCATGCCAAGGCCCCCCAAACAGCATTAGCTTCTGGCCGGGGACCCCCTTTGCAAACCCACAGACAATGCTACAAAATATGTAAAGAAACACCAACTTTTAGAATGTTTTCTCTTACTTTTATTCAATAGTCAATAATTGTTACATTTGTTAGCATAAGAATATTATTAACTAACATGTTTTCAACACAAATATTTTCACACTGAACAATAAACTGTATAACCTCCTGTAGTACCTGATTCAACTCGTTATCCATCCTTTTTGCGACCAGTGCCTCGCGATGGAGCATGCAGTGTGTAGCCACTACATGCGGGGCCTTCTGCTTAATGAGTGCGGTCACTCGACTGATCTTCCCGGTCATTGCCGTGGCTCCGTCCAAACACCCCCCCACACACAACGGGTCCAGTCCAATCCATTAGACTCGATGTAATCGTCCAAAACTTGAAAAATGTCTTTCCCAGTAGTTCTTCTTTCAAGTGCTTTACAAAATAGTATTTCCTCCACAAATCTTTCCTGTGAAATCTGATGTACACAAGCAGTTGGGCCTCACTGGATAAATCTGTGCTCTCATCCAGCTGAAGTGCGAAGTATTCGCTGGCTCTCACCTGCTCCAACAGCTGAGCAGATACGTCTTGAACCATGTCACCAGTCCGTCGGCTCACGGTGTTATCAGAGAGTGGGACAGCATCGATTTTTTTTGGCAGCATCCTCACCAAGCAATTCTCAGAAAATGTCTTTGGTGGCTGGTAAAATCAAATCTTCTCTAAGTAAGTAAGACCTAAGTATTCATTAAAAACAAGGTGGAGGTTTTATTTAACAAGTATATTTAATATTGTTGGCCACTGTAACATTACACACAGTACTTTGAACAGTAACACTGTGTTTAAATATAGGAAAATAAAACACTGTACTTAAATAATGAATCAAATAAAATTAATTGCACATAAAAGTGAAATAAACATTGTACTAAAATAAATATTAAGACAGTTCTTAAAGATTAAATGAAAATGTACTTAAAAGTTAAATAACTCCAGTGACTGCTTTCTGAAACATTGCCTGACCAAATGCTCTTCTTTGCGTCTGAAGAAATCTACTGTTTTTTCGGCATCTGTTGGATGTTTTTGTACCAAGTGATGCTGAAGTTTCGAAGGTTTTAAGCACTCATTTGACAGGGTCTCCAGACAGAGGACGCATTTCGGGCAATCATGGCCATTTTTCTGTATGGCTGTAAAGCCATACTTAATGTGTGCTGCCTCATATTTTCGGATTTTAGTTGGCCAGGACTTCTTAGTTTTTTTCGCAGCAGTGTCCTCCACAGCAGGGCTGTTGGTTCGTTCCTTCAGTCTCTTCTTCAAAACCCTGTCCATTTTGTGCTAGCAATATGCTAGCTTGAAGAGCAAAGCAGCTTGATAAATGGTGCAAACCGCAACATCACAGGCAATCAGAGAGATGAGCATGGCAAACAACGTTTCGATTGACTCCCATTATAATCCTGACAGCGCTTTCACTACAAAATCAGAAATGTCACTTGTTTTCAACTCGCTCTATTGTCCATATTTTTTACACTAGGTACAAAAAATTACATCATTGTGTTCAGGAGAGCCTTGTAGCACTCAATGGGAAAGAATTTTGTGAATATCTCCTTCCGTTTTTGTGTAAATCCCCGTTGTTTGGAGGGAGCACTCTGAGAAGATCCTTCACTTTCTGTGTGACTGCTCTCAGCATGCGGGTGGGGGAGGGGCTGCTCGCTCTCTCACATACACACACACACACACACAGGAGGGAGGGGCTACTCCCTCTCACTCACACACACACACACAGGAGGGAGGGGCTGCTCCCTCTCACACACACACACACACACACACACACACACACACAGGAGGGAGGGGCTGCTCCCTCTCTCTCACACACACACACACACACACAGAGGAGGGAGGGGCTGCTGCCCCCTCTCTCACACACACACACAGGAGGGAGGGGCTGCTCCCTCTCACTCACTCACTCACACACACACACACACACACACACACACGAGGGAGGGGCTGCCCCCTCTCTCACACACTCACACACACACACACACACACACACACACACACACACACAGGAGGGAGGGGCTGCTCCCTCTCACACACACACACACACACACAAAACTCCACACACTCACCCACCTAACTCAGGAGAATTTGCGGCAGGCCCAGGAACGGCAAGCCCGCCTGTACAACAAGGGTACGCGCCTTAGAGAGTTCACACCGGGAGATAAGGTACTCATACTGTTGCCCACGTCAAGCTCCAAATTGATCGCCAACTGGCAAGGACCCTTTGAGGTCACACGGCGAGTCGGGGACATCGACTATGAGGTGAGGCGAACGGACAGGGGTGGGGCGCTACAAATTTACCACCTCAATCTGCTTAAACTCTAGAACAAGGAGGTCCCTGTGGCGTTGGTGTCGGTGGTTCCGGAGAAGGCGGAGCTGGGGCCGGAGGTTCAAAAAGGGACATTGGCATCACGTGCCTCTCCGGTCCCCAGTGGAGACCACCTCTCCCCGACCCAACTCACGGAGGTCGCCCAGTTGCAGACCAAGTTTTCGGATGTGTTCTCGCCCCTGCCCGGTCGCACTAACCTCATAGAGCACCACATAGAGACGCCCCCGTAGGTGGTAGTGCGTTGCCGCCCTTACAGGCTACCCGAGCACAAAAAAAACGTGGTTCGGGAAGAACTTCAGACCATGCTCGAAATGGGCATCGTCAAGGAGTCCCACAGTGACTGAAGCAGCCCAGTGGTCTTGGTACCCAAGGCCGACGGCTCGGTCCGGTTCTGTGTGGACTACAGAAAAGTCAACGCGGTGTCTAAATTCGACGCGTACCCAATGCCTCGTATTGATGAGTTGCTCGATCGACTTGGCACTGCTCGCTTTTATTCGATGCTGGATTTGACGAAGGGATATTGGCAGATCCCCTTGACTCCACTATCCCAAGAAAAAACTGCCTTTTCCACACCGTTTGGTTTACACCAATTCGTCACCCTTCCGTTTGGGCTGTTTGGGGCGCCCGCTACGTTTCAGCGGCTGATGGACAGAGTCCTCCGCCCTCACGCCACGTATGTGGCCGCATATTTAGATGACATCATCATCTATAGTAATGACTGGCAGCGGCACCTCGAACATCTGAGGGCCGTCCTTAGGTCGCTGAGGCGAGCGGGGCTCACAGCCAACCCAAAGAAGTGTGCGATTGGGCGGGTGGAAGTACGGTATCTGGGCTTCCACTTGGGCAACGGGCAGGTGCGTCCCCAAATTAATAAGACGGCAGCAATTGCGGCCTGCCCGAGGCCCAAGACCAAAAAGGGGGTGAGACAGTTCCTGGGGCTGGCTGGCTGGCTATTATCGTATTACCTAATTATTCGGACGTCACCAGCCCGCTGACTGATCTCACTAAAAAGGGGGCACCAGATCCGGTCCAGTGGACGGAGCAATGCCAGCGTGCTTTTTCTGGGGTAAAGGCTGCACTGTGTGGGGGGCCACTTCTACACTCCCCTGACTTTTCTCTCCCCTTTATGTTGCAGACCGATGCGTCGGACAGAGGGCTGGGGGCGGTTTTGTCCCAGGAGGTGGAGGGGGAGGACCGCCCTGTCCTGTATATCAGCAGGAAGCTGTCGGTGCGTGAGGGGCGCTACAGCACCATAGAGAAAGAGTGTTTGGCCATCAAGTGGGCGGTTCTCGCCCTCCGGTACTACCTGCTGGGGCGCCCTTTCACCCTCTGTTCAGACCACGCGCCCCTCCAGTGGCTCCATCGCATGAAAGATGCCAACGTGCGGATCACCCGTTGGTATCTGGCGCTCCAACCCTTTAATTTCAAGGTAGTCCACAGGCCGGGGGCACAGATGGTCGTGGCAGACTTCCTCTCCCATCAAGGGGGGGGGGAGTCGGCTGCAGGCTGGACGGCCGCCCGGCCCGAGTCGGGCGGTGGGGGTATGTGGCAGCGGGGGCGTGGTCAAGCGCCGGTCTGTGACAGGAGAGTGGAGTCAGGGAAGGCAAGTGGCAGAATCACTACACCTGAGACCAATTAACCTGTGTTTGTGTGTCTTCCCAGTGACCACGCCCTATATCAGGAGGGAGAGCGAGAGCGGAAGGAGCTCTCTCCACAACCAGATGATTGGAATGTGTGTGCGTGTGTGGCTGAGAGTAGAAAATATTTGCACTGAAGAGTGAAAATAAAACAGTCTGTCAAACCTTATCTCTGTCCTGACGTCCTCTGTGCTCCACCCACCAACACAGAAACATTACAACAAGGAATGTCAAAGTATCACTGTCTGTATAGTCATTTCTGTATTGAAGTAAAGAGTTGTGTCATGATCTTAGTACACCTGTACCTTCTGATCCAATAACGTTCCAAACAACAAAATAAAGAAACCCTTTGAAGAGACAAATGAAATATCTCTTAGATTTTCTAAATCAAGTATGAGTTCTGGTATCATCTATAACAATGGTTCTCAAACTTTTTTCACCAAGTACCACCTCAGAAAATACTTGGCTCTCCAAGTACCACCATAACGACCAACATTAAAATACAGTAGCGTAGTAGGCCTAAGTATTCATTAAAAACAAGGTGGAGGTTTTATTTAACAAGTATATTTAATATTGTTGGCCACTGTAACATTACACACAGTACTTTGAACAGTAACACTGTGTTTAAATATAGGAAAATAAAACACTGTACTTAAATAATGAATCAAATAAAATTAATTGCACATAAAAGTGAAATAAACATTGTACTAAAATAAATATTAAGACAGTTCTTAAAGATTAAATGAAAATGTACTTAAAAGTTAAATAACTCCAGTGACTGCTTTCTGAAACAGAAACACACACCCACAAACAGAGGAAGAACAATAAGATTAAGAATAAAACAAAAGTGAGGAAAAGCATTAAGAATAACAGCTTGTGTTAAATATACACAGAGTATTGACTGATTGACTATTGATTGACAACTTACTGAGCTGAATGTGATGGGTGTGCATGCCTCTGTGAACACAGTCCTGCAACGTCCAATCCAAGCCATGCTCCTGGATGAACTTGTTCAGTAACTGGAATATTTGCTCTGATGTAGTTCTGGTCTCCAGTGATTTACAGAACATAAAGTCCTCCTGCACCACACCATCATATTCATATCTGACATAAACCAATAAATTGGCCAAATCTGCAACATCTGTAGTCTCATCAAGCTGTATGGCAAAATATCTACTGTTCTTAATGCACTCAATCAGTGTCTTTTTAACATTGTCAGCCATGTCCTTTATCCTCCTTGACACGATGTCATTTGAAAGCGGCACCAAGTTTAACTCTGTGGCAGCTTTCTCTCCACACATGATACGTGTCATCTCTTTGGCTAATGGTAAACACAGCAGTTCCCCGATTGTGTGCGGCTTACCGGCTCTGGCGATCAGGAGGCTGGCACGATATGAAGCTTCCTGTGCTTTGGCTATGGGTGTACCATAGGACAGAATGGTGGACTTGGACTGCTTCAGTTCATCACGTTTTCGTAAAAAAAACATCCATTGGTTTGTCCTTTAGTGCTGTGTGTTTGGTTGTAAGATGCCGTTTGAGATGCGATGATTTCATGGACTCGTTGCTCAGAACATCCCCGCATACAACACACTGCGGCCTGGGCAGCTCCTCTGTCCCGCTCCAAATGAATCCCAGTTTTATGTATTTTTCCTCATACTTCCTCCTCACTGGTTTCTGCTGTTTGCTAGCAGTTCTGGGGCTGGTTTTGCCACTGTCGTTAGCATCTGCGCTCGGCTCACACACGTCCTCAACTTCAAGTTCAATTTATTTCTTTGTCCCAAATGGGCAATTTGGTTGCAAACAGGGTCACACACATCACACACACACCACCACCACATAACACATAACACTATAAAATAAAATCAGTAAAAAATAAAATATTCAACAAATAAATGAGGATATATAAAAAACATACAGAATACAGGTGAGGACAAAGACTACAATGAAAAAAGCTATCTTTTCCTGGTTTGTGTATTCAGTATTTGAATAGACAAGGGAATAAAATAATTTTTATACCTCTGCTTGAAGGCCATTGGAGTTTTAAGGCGTAAGCCAGATGGCAAAAAAATGTATTCATTGTACAATGGATGGCCTGGGTCTTCATATATTTGAATGGCTTTGTTAAACACCTGCTTATTAAAATACTCAGACTATCAAACTTCACACCCACTATCTTACTAGCTACATTCACAATTTTTAAAAGTGCATTTTTCTCTCTGATGGTAACATTTCCATACCAACAGATAATGGAGAATGTAAGAATTGATTTGATAAAAGCTTTATAAAACAGCGTCATTAGTGTTTTGTCAACCTGAAACTTAGCTAGCTTTTGAAGTGCAGAAAGTCTCTGCTGCCCTTTCTTGCACAGGGCAGTGGTATTCAGATCAAACTTAAGTCGGTCATCAATCAAGGTGCCCAGATACTTGTAAGATGACACAACTTCAACGGCTTGGCCATTTATGACACTGTGCTTAAAAACAGGGGTATGACGTCTAAAGTCTATAGACATATCTTTAGTTTTACTAATGTTCAGGTGCAAAAAAGCATCATTGCACCAGGACACAAAGTTGTCAATAACCGGCCCATGTTCATCCTCAAGGGAATTCAAGAGACTAACAATTACAAAATCATCTGCAAATTTTAAAATATGCCTATTGTCATGCTGGCTACAACAATCATTGGTGTACAATATGTACAACAAAGGGGAGAGGACACAACCCTGCGGTGAGCCTGTGGATGATGTTAGGCCACTGGACAATGCTTTATTTACCCTCACTCTCTGGACTCTCTGGGTGAGGAAATCAAGTAGCCAACCAGTCAAACTTGGGTCAAGACTGAAGTTGTTCAGTAATTTCTCAATTAACAGGTGGGGTTGGATGGTGTTAAATGCTGAAGAAAAGTCTACAAAAAGCAGCCTTGCATGATTCCCACTTGTCTCAAGATGTTTATAGAGAAAGTTTAGTAGAGTAATTGTAGCGTCTTGCACCCCCCTCTTGACCCTATAAGCAAACTGATAAGGGTCCAGGAGAGGTTCCACCATGACCAAGAGCTCAGCTTTAATCAGCCTCTCCAGGGATTTTACTACAAGAGATGTAAGGGCCACTGGCCTAAAATCATTTAGGGTCTGAGGCCGGCTAACCTTAGCCACAGGAACCACAACAGACTGCTTCCATAGAGATGGCACCCTCTGCAGGGACAGTGACAAAGTAAATATATAAAAGAAAATAGGGCCTAACTGTTCAGCACACACTTTTAACATACGTCCACTGATATTATCTGGGCCTGGGCTTTTCTTCAAATTACAATATTTAAAACATTTAACAACACTCTGCTCATTAAAGCTAGGGGTGAATGGCTGGGATGTCAGAAGACTCTGCTTAAGTTCAGAATGCCTGTTACTGAAGTCGTGTGTGTTGAAGCTGACCTAGAACCTGTTGAGATCCTCTGCCAGCTCTGGATCAGGTATGTTGTTAAATTCTATCTTCCTCCTTCCCCTTTCCTTAAGCCCCACCATAGTCTTCATGCTATCCCAGGCCGAGCCCAGGTTGTTCCTTTTTAAGTGTGTTTCTAATTTATCTCTATACTTCATTTTGCCCACCTTAATTTCTCATTTTAACTCTTTCTGTATTTTATGCAGCGCTAGTATGTTACCCTCTTTAAAGGCTCTATTTTTCTCACGCAATAGACATTTAATAGACTTAGTAACCCATGGTTTACTGTTGGGATAAATTTTAACTGGCTTAGTTGGAATGACAATATCCTTACAATAAGACACCCAACTACTGATCACATCTGTCAATTCATCAATGTCAGAGCAGGAATCTTTAAACATGTCCAGATCTGTACATTCCAGGTATCCCTGAAGAGCAAGGCAAAAGCCCTCTGACCAATCCTCAATCTGAACAATCTGTCTCTTGAGTCTCTTAAGAGCCATTTGATATATGGGGATTAGATGAACACAATTATGATCCGATGAGCCAAGAGGTGGAAGAGGGATGGACTTGAATGCATTTTTTACTGAACAATAACACAAGTCCAACGTTTTGTTTTGTCTAGTGGGGCATGTGACATACTGATGAAAATCTCTGAGTACTTTAGACAGAGAGCAGTTGTTCATGTCGCCAAGAATAATGATTGGAGCATCAGGGGTTCGCATTTGCAGAGAGTGGGTTACTTGGGAAATAATTTCACAGGCATTGTTATTGTTCGCTTTGGGATGGATGTACACCAGAGTAACAAACAGCTGGGGAAACTCATGCGGGAGATAAAAGGGGCGCAGTGCCACCGTGAGCAATTCAACATCAACAGTGCAGATTCTCTCTCTAACAATGACTGATCTGCACCAGCGCTCATTAACATATAGACACACGCCCCCACCAGTGCACTTGCCTGTAGCCGTCTCATCTCTATCCAGCCGAACCGGCGAACCAAAGCCAGGCAGTTCCAAATCGCTATCCATATCGTGATCGGACAGCCATGTCTCTGTAAGCGCCAGGATACAAGAGTCTCTAAACTCATGGAAGTACCTGACCTGTGTTTGTAATTCCTCAGACTTGTTCCGAAGTGACTGCACATTCGAAAGGAGGATTGTCGGCAGAGGGACGCGTGAAAGTGACTGTATTTTCACCCTCTGCCAGACCCCTCCTCTGCGTCCTCGCTTCCTGGTCCTAATTCCCCGAGCGGTACCCGATTCCTGATGATATTTTCCGAACGACATTGTTCTTAATAAGTTCCAGTCAAGTAGCAAGTTTGGTGGCCCATGTGAAACATGACTCCAACTTAGGAGAAACTCCCTGGAGTACTGAATCCTTGTTACCAGGGGTGGAGATGAGTCGCCACAACCCCAAACCAGCACAAATACAATCCACAACAATATCAGTGTCCAAAGTCCCATTTTAGTTAGCCAAACCACCACGCTGTCTGTAAACGCTAAACTTCTACTTGTCCAAGTGAAAAGTTACAAGTTATTAACACAGACAAGCGATATTAAAATGAAACAAACGAACATCACAACACACAGACATTACCTGCTGCCGGTCGCTGCATGAGCATGCACCCTCTCATGCTCACACACGTCCTCTTCAGTTCTCCCTCTCTCTTGATCCACGCTCGCATTCGCGGATTTAAGCCACAACAGTAATTTTGTCGTACTCACCATAATTAGCAAAGCCACCTCCACCTTTTCCCATCACAGCCTAGTCTACCAATGGCGGATAACCGTCTGTCAGCGGAACCGGCGGGAATACGTACGTACGCTACGTATGGCTACCCAGAAGCACTTGCAAACTTTTTTAAAATTATTAACTTAATTTGTATCTCCTTTCATTTTCTTGTCATCGGTTGATAAGATTTTTCATCCATTCGGAAATTATGGATAGTATTTCACGTTTTATTTTTTAAATTGTATTTATATTTAATTAAGTGATTCTTTGGCGTACCACTAGAATGGAGCCCGCATACCACAGTTTGAGAATCACTGGTATAGAAAATCCTTGTATTCCATAGCATTACAATTTCCCTTCACTCGAATTAAGAGGTTCAAGCACTGTTCTAGCATTAAAATTCCACTGTCCATAAAGTGAGATCCATGAAGCCATGGTTAGCCAAGGTTAGAATGGAAGACCGAAAAACTTGGCACAGAGAACATGTACCTTTTTTCTTTATCTATTTAGTTTTGATTCATACAATCCTTTAAGAAAAGATTAGATCTTACAAATTCAGAACTCAAAACCATAATGTCTGTTTTGTTTAATATGGGCACCCAATGTAGTCAGACACTAATTTAGTGAAATTAAACATTTAAACAAGATTTTATCTAGTTTAATACATATTTTGCATCAATCGTTTTGTTATTAAACAGGAGTTTTCAAGTAAAACACATTCCTGATAGCTATAACCCATTTTCCAATAAGAAAGTTTTACTCAGTACAACATGATCGCATGGTAGGGCTAAGGAAATCATCAGCCCAGTATCATACCGAGACTCAGTTGTATCTTTTCAACATAAAACTTATTTGCCTACTATACAGCATGTCTTGTACATTATATTAGAAGTTATTATCAGTTTGCTAGTTACTTATGACATGATATATGGCCACATATAAAGTGTAATAAGCTTACTGGCTGTCACAATTTATAGAGAAAGATTACCACAAATTTTCATCTCATCTCATTATCTCTAGCCGCTTTATCCTGTTCTACAGGGTCGCAGGCAAGCTGGAGCCTATCCCAGCTGACTACGGGCGAAAGGCGGGGTACACCCTGGACAAGTCGCCAGGTCATCACAGGGCTGACACATAGACACAGACAACCATTCACACTCACATTCACACCTACGGTCAATTTAGAGCCACCAGTTAACTTAACCTGCATGTCTTTGGACTGTGGGGGAAACCGGAGCACCCGGAGGAAACCCACAAGGACACGGGGAGAACATGCAAACTCCACACAGAAAGGCCCTCACCGGCCACAGGGCTTGAACCCGGACCTTCTTGCTGTGAGGCGACAGCGCTAACTACTACACCACCGTGCCACCCATTACCACAAATTAATTTTTAAAATCTATTAAGGTACAGTATTTGTAGCTTGCACATGTCAGTGTCACAATAACCAAGAACAGTGATTGTCCCAGCCACTAGAGGTAACAATCACCACAATTTTAATTCAGTGGCTTGTCCAAAGATCAACTCCACGCACCTGGCCCATGCCCACCTGGTAGGAAACCAACTGGGACATCAGAATACACTGGAAAAAATCCAGGACCAGTTCCACTGGCCAGGAATGGTGGCCGTGGTATATAACTTTTGCCAGCGGTGCCATCCAGTGCCAGCAGACCTCCCCTCATTGGCCAGCCCCTGCTCCATTGATTCTCCTTCCCATCATCAGGATCCCTTTCAAGCAGGTGGACAAGGATCTCATCAGGCCACTGCCAAAGTCCACCCATGGCCACAAGTACGTCCTTGAGATCATCGACTACACTACATTGTAGGTACTGCCTGTCTTGTCTTTTAGGACTACAACTCCCATCAATAACTTCCGCGTTGACCTACGTCACGCCTGGGCGGGATCACCTACGTCACATCCTCCATGAAGCCATAAGTAACTGAGCAACCTTCCGGTCTATCTCTTTTGGCACAGATGTGACTCGGGTCACACTGACATAAAGAGGCTCTCTCTCTCTCGTCGTGGACTCAAGCCGTCCAGACACAAAAGAGATCCGCTCCTTCGAGCACCCAAGATAAAGACGTCTTTCTCCCAAGAAAAACAATTCAGCGCGTTTTTTGTTTACCATTGGCCACGGTAGAACTACTTAAATCATGCTATCTCTCTCTCTCGGTTGAGCTACAGCCGGTTTGTTTGTCTATCATCAGTAACGTTACAAAACTGCCGCCCAAAGCAGTTAATTTAAAGTTAGAAGCGACCGGATTCCTTCTGACTAAAAGCGCTGTGCACATTGTTTGATCAGAGACTTTTCTCCACAAACTACGAAGCGTTCGGACCAAGAAATCCTCTGCTTTCACGGAAAGCCCCACGTGCTCCTGTGGACTCCAAAAGTCTCGGAACACCTCTATAATCTTGCACTGGAAGCAAGATACTGAAGTAAGGCTGGCATTTTTGGACAGAAACTAGTCTTAAGAATTAGCTTTATGAAGTAGTGTGAATTTAAACTCAGGAATTGTTTAATTGTGCACACTGGTTTTGTGTTCTACATTGTTCTATGTTCTCTCAGTTGTTTGTTTAATGGATAGGCTTTTGCATGCTCTCTGCTCCTTCCTAACACCTTTAATTTCATTATTACACATATTTTGACCTCATCAAGATTTCAGTGGATTTAGTAATGTTATAAGCTAGTGGAGTTAGCGACCACGGCTAATTCTTTTGTCCTCACCACGTGGCCACAGGCCTCACAAACACACCTTAGCTAGCAACCCAGAGCTAATTCTTTTGTTGTAGGCCACAGGCCTCACACACACACACACACACACACACACACACAAACACACACACACACACACACACACACACACACACACACACACACTCCCATGTACACACATACCCCACTGTTTGCCGAAGATTTCAGCTGCTATTATTCATTTTTATCTTTCTTATAGTAAATTCAATTTATTGTGAAACTGTGTGTTTATTTGTCTGTTTTGCTGATATATCCTGGAAGTCACCCAATCTCAAAGAATTCCAAATTGCCTTCAGTGTGCTATTGGCTGTAGCTTTATGTAGCTTGGTAAGTGATACATTGCTGCATTAGAAGTGATCGTAATAATTTGGAATATACCATAATTTAGCTGTTTGGTAATTTATTATTAAGCACCAAAATTAATGGTATTATTAATGAGACTGATTTACTGATTTAATGAGACTGATTTACTGATTTAATGAGACTGATTTACTGATTTAATGAGACTGATTTAATGAGATTGATCACTTAATTACAAATTGCACCTACATTAATTGGTGCCCCATGTGAGGAGATTGGTTTGTTGACTTCTTGAATATTGTTGCAACAACAGATAAATTATCAGTTTGATTAAGCAACTGCTAAGGTATATTCCCAGGTGTGTTAAACGGTTAACAGTAGCGTGATAACCATATCACAAAATACTAATAACCTTTTCATAACTTAGGATAAGAGATAGCATTTCCAAACAAACTATTACGTAGTTAATATTAATTAATAACAATTAATTAATAAATTAACTCATTGATTAATTAATTACATAATATCCAACCTAAGTAAAATGGCATCCCCTCGTGTCTCAGAAGTTGAAAACAACGCTCAAGACATGTCTCTCCTTGAGGTCATCGCAGACTTCATTCACTGCTCTGCCTCTGAAAAGGCAACCATTAGGAACACGAGTAAGGGTGAATGCCAGAATAACATAGATAACTCAAATAAACATATGAGAGATCCAAAAAGAACAACCATTGGTGTCCAAGAAGCACTAGGTAAGCTATTCCTGTCGTACTTCCAAAATACTGATTCAGAAATCAGACGCCTCCGCTGAGAGGTTGAAAGGCTGACCACCAGCAACGCCGAGCTGGCAGCCGATAACAATAATTTATATAGGGAGCGTGAGGTCTTGAAAACCTCCCTTGATGATTGCGCCGAAAGGCTATAGAAAGCCGAAAAGGCTGCCAAGAGGACTGTTGAGGAGCAGACCCCCCAAGAAGAACGCGAGGGGCGTGAAAGACCCCCAACAATGCGCCGAAGCTCAGAGCGGGAAGAGGCATCTGAACCGGACACCGTAGATTACCTGGTCGAGGACCAGACACCCCGGCAAACTCCATCAACTCGCTATATGACTTCGTCGTTTAGCCAGGGTGGAGCCATACTGTGCTCATCCCGAGCCCAGGACCATAGCACACCCAGGTCAGTGTGCTACAGTATCCCTGATCTATCTTCGGATGAATGAGGCTATGAATCTAGTGCGAAACGGGAGCAATACCAGAGTAGCTTAGATAGTGAGTACTCAGGAGAACCAAGAAGGCTGCACAAGGATGTGCACCAAACTCTTCACTTACGGCAAATTGACCTACTTGCCAACAATGTTGAGCGATTCGATTCTGAGAATAAAAGAACAAATGTGAATGATTATTTGCGAGAAATTGACTGATGCCTGATAGACCTGCCGAAAGCCACAATGCGAAAGAAACTTAGACTGATCTGGAAGACCTCCAGTAGCAGCGTTTGTGCCTTTTTAGAGACGCTACCCCCAAACATTCGTGATAGTTATTCAAAACTTCACAATTACATGAGGGAAGAATATGCGCCATACACGGATGAAATCTCCGTGACATTGTGTGCATTACAAATTAAACAGAAATGGTCTGAGGCGCCTCCTGAATATTATAGACGGCTACGTACTGCCTATTTCCAGGGTAGTAGTGCACCAGGCTTGGAAGAAGATAGAGGCTTCAAATCCCTCTTCTTACATAACCTCTACCCAAGCGTGCGGACTCAAGTCACACTGGCGTGTCGACAAGGTTTCTACTCGATGAGAGAAACTAGGCAACTAGCCCAAATGACCTGGGAGACCATTGTCAAAACCACAGACAGAAACAATGATGAACCCAGAGTCCTTAGCCTCCAGGGTGAGGACAAGCCCCCGCTAGCCTTAGAAGGAGGTGAAGCTCCAAAAGGGGGACCCCCCCCGGAGAAATCCCGGTCCGAACCGCCTCTTGCCGAGCCATCACCAGGGTGAGTGGAAGAATCAGCAAGGTAAGGCCAGGAGAGACCGATGGCAAGGTCACAGTGACCATGGCAACCGCCCATCATATGGAAAGGGTCGTAGGGAACAAGGCGGTTGGCAGCAAGACCGTCATCCTCGCTCTGGCCAGAGATGGCAGGAGTGCTCTGACCGTAGCTCTAAACGTAGGGGTAGAGGTGACCGACACAGTGACTCAGACCAACCTGGTAAGTTCCGCTCAGAGCTGGACTCTTTGAGAGCCCAGTTGGCTGAGATTAAAAGACTGTTACAGAGGTTAGATCCCTCAACAGATAAATAGAAGCGAGCGTAAAAGGGCAAAAGGCCTACTACGACCGAAAAGCCTCCCATCACGAATATCAAATAGGCGAGAAAGTCCTATATTTCAACTTTACCAAGCCGGTAGAAGTCTCAAAAAGTTCCTACCACCCTGGTCGAGACCTTTTGATTGTGGGAAAACTGTCCCCCGTCGCGTATCGCGTTAGGACATCCAGGCCTAATCAAACGCCCTCATATCGATTTCCATAACAATCAAATCAAGCCTTTTGAACAGTCCTCACTCCAAAAGGGGGGGACGACAGTTAGGCCCATCCTGTCCACCTAGCTCGTACGCCTCACTCACCATAAGCGTACACCAACATTTCCAGTCACATTTACCAACCCAAACACTAATATTTTCTTTCCTTCATTTCTTCTCTTTTCTTGTTTTTATGCATAGGAAATGAAGTATATATGTAGGGTTTAATGTTTCTGTATGGATGTGATTCTGACCTAGTTAGATAGAGTGATTATATGCCCAAAATGCCTATAGCCTGATTATATGCCCAAATGCCTCTGCCTCCAACTGTCTTACTGGAACTCATGAGTTTACACAGTTTTCACAGGACACCATGGACTGTACAGGGCAAGGCTACCTCAAGGACTATGGACACGTGGACTGTACGGTACTGTGCTCTCAGTGCTACGACTCCATCATACCCCTGAGACCAAAAGGGGGAATGTAGGTACCGCCTGTCTCGTCTTTTAGGACTACAACTCCCATCAATAACTTCCGCGGTGACCTACGTCACGCCTGGGCGGGATCACCTACGTCACATCCTCCATGAAGCCATAAGTAACTGAGCAAACTTCCGTTCTATCTCTTTTGGCGCGGATGTGACTCGGGTCACACTGACATAAAGAGGCTCTCTCTCTTTCGTCATGGATTCAAACCGTCGAGACACAAAAGAGATCCGCTCCTTCGAGCACCCAAGATAAAGACGTCTTTCTCCCGAGAAAAACGATTCAGCACGGTTTTTGTTTACCATTGGCCACGGTAGAACTACTTAAATCGTGCTCTCTCTCTCTCTCAGTTGAGCTACAGCCGGTTTGTTTGTCTATCATCAGTAACGTTACAAAACTGCCGCCCAAAGCAGTTAATTTAAAGTTAGAAGCGACCGGATTCCTTCTGACTAAAAGCGCTGTGCACATTGTTTGATCAGAGACTTTTCTCCACGAACTACGAAGCATTCGGACCAAGAAATCCTCTGCTTTCACAGAAAGCCCCATGTGCTCCTGTGGACTCCAAAAGTCTCGGAACACCTCTGTAATCTTGCACTGGAAGCAAGATACTGAAGTAAGGCTGGCATTTTTGGGCAGAAACTAGTCTTAGGAATTAGCTTTATGAAGTAGTATGAATTTAAACTCAGGAATTGTTTAATTGTGCACACTGGTTTTGTGTTCTACATTGTTCTATGTTCTCTCAGTTGTTTGTTTAATAGATAGGCGTTTGCATGCTCTCTGCTCCTTCCTAACACCTTTAATTTCATTATTACACATATTTTGACCTCATCAAGATTCAGTGGATTTAGTAATGTTATAAGCTAGTGGAGTTAGCGACCACGGCTAATTCTTTTGTCCTCACCACGTGGCCACAGGCCTCACAAACACACCTTAGCTAGCAACCCAGAGCTAATTCTTTTGTTGTAGGCCACAGGCCTCACACACACACACACACACACACACACACACACACACACACACACACTCTGACACACACACAAATGCGCCTTAGCTAGCAACCCAGAGCTAATTCTTTTGTCCTCACCACATGGACACACACACTCAAACACACCTTACCTAGCGACCCAGAGCTAATTCTTTTGTTTTAGGCCACAGGCCTCACACACACACACACACACACACACACACACACACACACACACACACACACACACACACACTCTCCCATGTACACACACACTGTTTGCCGAAGATTTCAGCTGCTATTATTCATTTTTATCTTTGTTATAATAAATTCAATTTATTGTGAAACTGTGTGTTTATTTGTCTGTTTTGCTGATATATCCTGGAAGTCACCCAATCTCAAAGAATTCCAAATTGCCTTCAGTGTGCTATTGGCTGTAGCTTTATGTAGCTTGGTAAGTGATACATTGCTGCATTAGAAGTGATCATAATAATTTGGAATATACCATAATTTAGCTGTTTGGTAATTTATTATTAAGCACCAAAATTAATGTTATTATTAATGAGACTGATTTACTGATTTAATGAGACTGATTTACTGATTTAATGAGACTGATTTAATGAGATTGATCAGTTAATTACAAATTGCACCCACAACATGATACCCAGAGGCTGTCCCTCTCCGCAGGGCTGCCTAGAAAAATATTACCTGAGAGCTGATGCTCCTATTCAGCCGATCCAGGATCCCCAAGAACCTCCTCACAAACCAAGGGACCCCCTTCATCTCCAGACTCATGACAGACCTGTGTTGCCTACTGTAGTTCAAAGATCTCAAAACTTCAGTCTACCACCCTCAAACCAATGGCATCATGGAAAGATTCAACCAGACCCTCAAATAGATGGTGAAAATGGTAGTAGATGAAGATGGCCAGAACTGGGGCCTACTCCTCCCTTACCTCCTCTTTGCCATGCATCAGACTCCCCAGGTCTCCACAGGGTTCACGCTCTTCAAGCTCCTTTTCAGCCAGTGACCCAGGGGCCTACTGGACACTGTCAGGGAAGCCTGGGAGGAGCAGCCATCCCCATTCAGCTCCCTCATTGATTACACCCAGGAGATGCAAGAGTGGATTGACAGGGTGGCCTCCATCATACAGGAGCACATGCAGGCAGCCCAGAGGGAACAGCAAAGTGTCTACAACTGGCTGGCCCAGCCATGAGAGTTCCCACCTCACAACCATGTGCTCTTGCTCCTCCCCAGTGCCAGTTGCAAGTTCCTTGCTCATTGGCAAGGCTCCTACATGGTCCAGGAGCGAGTAGGTCCTGTGAACTACCACCTGCAACAGCCAAGTAAGCAAGCCCTCAGCCAACTTTATCATATTAATCTGTTGAAACACTGGATTGGACTGGTACCCACACTCTCAGCCTTCTCTGTCTCCCCCACAGGTCCCGCCAGGCGAGGATTTAACATCTACCCAGCTACAAGAGCTGAGGGAACTGAAGGATCAGTTTAAAGAAGTGCTCTCTGCAGAGCCTGGGTGGACTCACCTCCTACATCATGACATCAAAACCCTTGCAGGAAGAGTCATCCAACAGCAACTCTACCAAGTCCCAGAGACCCACCACCAAGCTATAGAGGCAAAAGTAGCCAGGATGCTTCAGGAAGGCATCATTGAGGAATCCACCAGTCCTTGGTCTAATCCCACTGTTGTCATACCCAAGCCTGATGGAAACCTCCAACTCTGTAATGACTTCTGGAGGCTGAACAAGATGTTGGAGTTCAACAGCTATTCCTCCATCTACACATGCAGTATTTCCTGTGCCACTAGGTGCCGCACAAGCAAATCATCATAGATTCACCCCCATGGTTGATCTTTTCTGCTCCATTTTTTTCCTCCAAGCATACCTTTGGTGATTGTGACTAAAGTTCTATTTTTCCTTCAGTCCCCAGCACTTCTTTCCAAAATACTTCTGGCTTAACTAGATGTTGTTTTACATATTTTTTGATTGATTGATTACTTTATTCTGAACAATAAAGAAGAAAGATATAAAAATAAAAATTTAAATAAAAAATACAATAATCAGAACATCATCATAAACAAACAGAATAGCGTAGCCACAAGGCAATAACATAATGTTCAGAAAGGATTAGGAAGAAGTAATAACTTATCCAATCCTAACCCTCTATACCACCGCTAATCAAATGTCACTTTCCACCATAATAAACTATATATACAAAAGAAAACAAAAGCAATAAACAAAAAAGAAAACATACCAACATATCAAAACATACCGACATGGTATAATATCGACCAAATCAAATCATATATACAGATACTTATGCTATGCATATATACACACATACAATACATATATACAGTACATACATATACACATACCTATAACTATACACTAAATACAAGAAGACCAGTCACAGACTTACTCTCAATTTCATCATCACCTATATAGTCTGCCTGTCCTCATTCTCATATATTTTTATTAACATGTTTTTTTATAATTTTTTAAACAGTTTTATGTTGGTGCTATTTTTGAGCTCATTATCCAGACCATTCCACAATTTCACCCCACAGACTGTTATGCACATACTTTTCATAGTTGTTCTAACATTTACTCTCTTAAAATTCATTTCCCCTCTCAGGTTATACCCACCCTGCCTTTCCATAAACGTATTTTGTACCTCACCCGGAAGAAGGTTATGTCTTGCTTTATACATAATTTGTGCAGTCTTGTGTTTAACCAGATCAGTGAATTTCAGAGTGTGTGCTTTTACGAATAATGCGTTTGTATGCTCAAGATATCCCATATTATTGACAATTCTTATTGCTCTTTTTTGTAATGTGCATAATGGCTGCAGGTTAGATTTGTAGGTATTACCCCATATCTCCACACAGTAGCTCAAATATGGAAATATGAGTGCATTATACAGAGTATGTAGTGATTTATAGTCCAGAATGTGTCTTGATTTCCCCAAAATTGCAGTAATCTTTGCTATTTTTGCTTTAACATGATTAATATGCGGTTTCCAGCAGACTTTATGATCAACAATCACACCCAGAAATTTTATTTCATACACTCTTTCTATGGTTATGTTGTCAATTTTCAATTCAACTTGAGGGTTCGACTTATATTTTCCAAATAACATAATCTTTGTTTTACTCAAATTCAATGACAATTTGTTTACGTTAAACCACCTTTTTAATTTATTCATTTCGGTTGTGATTGTTTCCATAAGCTGCTGTGCATTGTCCCCGGCGCAAAAGATGTTTGTATCATCAGCAAATAATATGCATTTCATTATACTTGATACATTACATAAATCATTAATGTACAATATAAACAGTTTAGGACCTAAGACAGACCCTTGCGGTACTCCACATGTTATGGGCAAATACTCAGATGTGTGATCTCCAATTTTTACAAATTGTTGCCTGTTACTTAAGTAGCTCCTCACCCAGTCCAAACCAACCCCTCTGATACCATACCTCTCTAATTTTTTGAATAGAATGTCGTGATTTATTGTATCAAATGCTTTCTTTAGATCTATGAAAATTCCCATAACATGTTTTTTATTGTCTATACCATTTGTGATTTTCTCGATAAGTTCCATTAATGCCAGGGTTGTTGATCTGTCTTTCCGGAATCCGTATTGACTGTCAGCTAAAAGTTTATATTTTTCAATGAAATTGTCTAGTTTTGCTGTGAACAGTTTTTCGAGGATCTTGGAGAACTGAGAGAGTAAAGAAACTGGCCTGTAATTTGTGTAATGGTGTCTATCTCCACATTTATATAAAGGTATAACTTTAGCTATTTTCATGTTGTTTGGAAATTTACCAGATTGAAAAGACATATTATATATGTGAGTAAATGGTTCTGCAATTTCTTCAATAACTTTTTTTATTAAACTCGTATCAATATCATTCCAGTCAGTGGAGGTTTTACTTTCACTTCTCCTTACAATGTCTATGACCTCTTTTATGCCAACTGCACCAAGGAATATAGATTTAGGATTTCTCTCCCATCGAGCAGCCTCCGCCCCTCCAGGTGTGTCTGTATCTTGAATCTTTTCTGCCAAATCTGATCCCACATTTACAAAGAATCTATTAAAACCATTTACCACTTCCTCCATATTATTTATTGATCTGTCATTCTCAATATAATGATCAGGGTAGCTTGTGTTTTTGTTTTTAGCTCTATTCCTAATAATACTATTCAGTACATTCCATAGCCCCTTCATATTATTTTTATTACTATCTAATAATTTATTATAATATTCCTTCTTACATGTCCTCATAATGCTGGTTAATTTATTCTTGTATTTTTTATATTTAATTTCTGCCTCCAAAGTTCTTTTTTTTATGAATTGTCTATACAGCGTGTTCTTTTTTTTACAGGCATTTTTTAATCCTTTGGTGATCCATGGACCATTTGCTTGTTTTTGTATATGTAAATGTAATATTTAAGACATTCCTTTTAATTTAGATGGTGGTGGAGGTGAAATATCAAACAGTGAAGATAAATAAGGACAGTATTTGAAAACCTTTTGTTAAGAATGTTAATGGTTTTAATGAACTTTATTCCTGTTATGAGTAGATTTGGGAAAATAGAAAATCAAAGTACCCATCAGGAAACCAAACTTATACAAGGTTTCAAAACATTTATGGTCATTCAAAATTTGTCTAACCACAAAGCACATAAATTAAGGAGTAATCCCATGTCAGAAGTTTAACTCATAAGCCATGCTTTTACTGTGATTTTTTTAAAAGAATTATATTTGGCAAATAATTTGCAAACCATATTAAGTATTTTGTTTACATCAAAACATTTCATACCATTCGAGTTTCATTATGGCCTATTCTCTGCATTCACTTCCTCAACCTATTTATTTACCACAAAAACCTTCAACATGACTAGATGTCATTTGCATACTGATTAAACAATCTGTTAAATAGAAATGTAAAACAGTGAAAGCAGTACTTTCTCCATTAAAATGTGTGTGTGGTACTTTGTGATGATGTTTGGTTAAAAAAAAGCTAAGAATGACAGGAATTGACAACTGAGCAATTGTAGATATATCAAACAGGCTTACTGACTTTAGGTATGAGGAATTATACAGTATAATTATACAGTATAATTATACAGTCATTATACTGTATAATTATACAATATATAATTATACAGTATAACGACTTGTCCAGGGTGTACCCCACCTCTCGCCCATAGTCAGCTGGGATAGGCTCCAGCTTGCCTGTGACCCTGTAGGACAGGATAAGCAGCTACAGATAATGGATGGATGGATGGATGGATAGGCAGATAGCTGTTAATCAGTCAACAGTATTGTGGTCATGTTTTTAATGTGCTAAAAATGATGATCTATGAAGACTTGATGATGCTTGTAATGCTTCCTTTTCAGTTAAAATGCTGCCCAATAAGCATTGTATAAAATGGATAATTCCTTAAAATATATATGGCTATATTTCAGCAGTGCGCCTCCTGATGTCAGTTAAAATTCAAACTGATCAAAGGAGCAAAAATAATAATTTTCGGCCAAATCCAGCTTATATTATAAGCTTATTTAAGAAGTTCTAAATTATTTCCTTATACATCATTCTGAAATCACCTATCATGGGGTTTGAGCTAGATTCTTTTAAAAGTGTCCTTTTGTTTTTTTTTATCTTTATTTTTATTAGTTAATTTTTCATTTTCTTTGATTTAACATCATTCATCTCTGTTAATGACAACAGCCTAAACAATGAAATGCCTTTCTTCTTTTGTATGTAGATATACAGTATAATGCTTTGGTGAACGAAACTCTTATAATATGGGTGTATTTCAGGTGCTGTTGCTTAACTATCAGCAGCTGCATTCGAAATGCTTGAAGGAAAAGTTTCACCATTCGAGACATTGTACGCATCTGCAAAAGACCAAAAATATTAGTGTCAGTGCTATTTACAAATCAAGACAATGCTCACATGCTTATTGAATGATAAAGCTCACACATGGCAAAGACAAAATGTAATAGTGCTAAAAGTAAGAGTTAACTTGCAAAAGTGAGAGCAATAACCCTCAGGTGGAATTAAGTGCAATCAAAAAATGTGGATGAAAAAAAGCCATGTCATTAAAATGTATTGTGGCAGCGGGGGTGTGGCCAAGCACCGGTCTGTGACAGGAGGGCGGAGTCAGGGAAGGTAAGTGGCAGAATCACTACATCTGACTGCAATTAACCTGTGTTTGTGTGTGTCTTCCCAGTGACCGCGCCCTATTTAAAGAGGGAGAGCTGAGAGCAGAGGAGACCTCATCCCTGAACAAGACGCCAGTCGTGTGTGTGTCTGTTCGAGTTATAATTGTTAAACTGAAAAGTGTAGCAATAAACGCTATTTTGAACCTGATCTCTGTCCTGCCATCCGCTGTGCTCCACCCACCAGTACTGAACCTCTACAGTGGTGCTGAAACCCGGGATATTGTGGAGTACAGCAGCCGATCAGCCCCATGGAGTCCTCCCCGTTCGCCGACCTGGTCCACGCCCTCGCCACAGCCCAGCAAAGCCAGCACCAGGTGCTAGTCACCCTCCGCAAGGAACAAGAACGGCGCTTTGAGCCCCTGGTGCTAGCCCAGCAAGAAGATCGGGAGGCGTTCCGGCACCTCCTCGTGTCGGGGTCCACCAGCGCTCCCACCGCGGGCCTGTCCCCCTCACCGTAACCAAGATGGGTCCGCAGGACGACCCCAAGGCTTTTATCATGCTCTTGGAGCAAGTTGCAGAGGCCTCGGGGTGGCCGATGGAGCAGCACGCGGCGCGCCTCCTCCCTCTGCTAACGGGAGAGGCGCAGCTGGCCGCGCTACAGCTCCCCGCCGACCGCTGGCTGGCCTATGCGGACCTCCGCCGGGCCGTCCTCCAGCGCGTGGGGCGCAGTTGGCCGGCCGTTCGCGTTTGGCCAGCAACTCCGGGACGCCTGCTGGCGGTGGCTGAGGGCCAACAACCGCGATGCCAAGGAGATCGTCAATCAGGTGGTGCTGGAGCAGTTCGTCGCACGCTTGCCAGCAGGAACCGCGGAGTGGGTCCAGTGCCACTGCCTGGCGTCGCTGGATCAGGCCATCGAGCTGGCGGAGGACCATTTGGCAGCTGTTCCAGCGGCAGGACAGCAGACAGCCTCTTCTCTTCCCTCCTCTTCTCTCTCTCTCTCTCTCCTCCTGTGTCCTGTCCTCGCACCATTCCCCCACCGCAGAGGCGGGGGCCGGCACCACCCCAGCCGGCCCGCTGCACCCGCGGTGCCCTCCCGTTTCTCCCTTCTGTGTCTGTCTCCCCCCCCCCCTCAGGTGAGTGAGCCCCAGAACACCGGTGCAGAGAGGAAGCCCGGGCCGGTTTGCTGGCGCTGCGGGGAACCGGGCCACCTCCAACAGCAGTGCATGGCAATGGAGGTGGGAGCGGTGGTTCGGATCCCCGACGCGCCAGAAGCCGCCCTCGATCGGGCCGGAGCATATCGCATACCGGTGAGTATTCAAGGGGATACATATCAGGCGTTGGTGGATTCTGGTTGTAATCAGACCTCAATTCACCAAAACCTGGTGCAAAATGAGGCACTGGGGGGAGCACAGGGGGTGAAGGTGTTGTGTGCGCATGGGGATGTTCACAGCTACCCTTTGGTGTCAGTCCACATTTTTTTCCAAGGGGAAAAATTTATAGTGAAGGCGGCGGTTAATCCTCGCCTTACCCACTCTTTAATTTTGGGGACTGATTGGCCGGGATTTCGGGATTTGATGACACGCTTAGTAGAGAGTGGGTCCTGCCATTTAGCAGGGGGAGGTCCCGGTGTCGCTTTAGCGGGAGCAGCTGTCACAGAGCCGTCTACGTCATCTCCGCGTCAGAGTGAGGAACCCCAGGCTCCTCCTCTCTCACTCGGGGAATCCCTCGCGGATTTCCCGTTAGAAAAATCGCGAGACGAGACTCTGCGACATGTGTTTGACCAAGTGAGAGTAATCGATGGTCAAACGCTCCCACCGAACGCCACCCTGTCCTTCCCCTATTTCTCTGTTATGATGGATAGATTATACCGAGTGACGCAGGACACTCAGACAAAAGAGCAAATCACACAGCTTTTAATTCCAAAGAGCCGCCAGGAATTGGTATTCCAGGCGGCTCACTTTAATCCCATGGCTGGACACCTAAGGCAGGACAAGACACTAGCCCGAATAATGGCCCGATTCTATTGGCCGGGGATTCACGGCGACGTTCGTAGGTGGTGTACGGTGTGCCGCGAATGCCAATTAGTAAATCCAGCAGCCATTCCAAAAGCGCCTTTGCGCCCTCTACCTTTAATCGAGACCCCATTTGAAAGAGTTGGGATGGATCTTGTCGGGCCATTAGATCGGTCAACACGAGGGTACTGCTTGATATTAGTTCTAGTGGACTATGCATCGCGATACCCGGAAGCAGTGCCTCTGCGCAATATCTCAGCACGCAGTATTGCAGAGGCACTCTTCCACGTTATTTCCCGAGTTGGAATCCCGAAAGAGATTCTGACTGATCAAGGCACCACATTTATGTCACGGACACTGCGCGAACTGTATGGGTTATTGGGGATTAAGCCGATCTGCACCAGCGTGTATCACCCACAAACGGACGGTTTAGTGGAACGACTCAATCGCACCCTCAAGAATATCATTAAAAAAATCGTAAGTGAGGATGCACATAATTGGGATAAGTGGCTCGAGCCCTTGTTGTTTTCAGTGCGAGAGGTCCCCCAAGGCTCCACGGGGTTCTCCCCGTTCGAATTATTATATGGGCATAAGCCGCGCGGCATTCTAGACGTGCTGTGGGAAAATTGGGAGGAGGGACCTTCACAAAGTAAGAACGAAAATCAATACGTTATGGACCTGCACGCAAAACTCCACACGCTCACCCACCTAACCCAGGAGAATTTGCGGCAGGCCCAAGAACGCAAACCTGCCTGTACAACAAGGGTACGCGCCTTAGGGAGTTCACACCGGGAGATAAGGTACTCGTACTGTTGCCCACATCGAGCTCCAAATTGATCGCCAAGTGGCAAGGACCCTTTGAGGTCACACGGCGAGTTGGGGACGTCGACTACGAGGTGAGGCAAACGGACAGGGGTGGGGCGCTACAAATTTACCACCTCAATCTGCTTAAACTCTGGAATGAGGAGGTCCCCGTGGCGTTGGTGTCGGTGGTTCCGGAGAAGGCAGAGCTGGGGCCAGAGGTTCAAAACGGGGCATTGGCATCACGTACCTCTCCGGTCCCCTGTGGAGACCACCTCTCCCCGACCCAACTCACGGAGGTCGCCCAGTTGCAGACCGAGTTTTCGGATGTGTTCTCACCCCTGCCCGGTCGCACTAATCTCATAGAGCACCACATAGAGATGCCCCCGGGGGTGGTAGTGCGTAGCCACCCTTACAGGCTACCCGAACACAAAAAAAAGGTGGTTCGGGAAGAACTTCAGACCATGCTCGAAATGGGCATCGTCGAGGAGTCCCACAGTGACTGGAGCAGCCCGGTGGTCTTGGTACCCAAGGCCGACGGGTCGGTCCGGTTCTGTGTGGACTATAGAAAAGTCAATGCGGTGTCTAAATTCGACGCGTACCCAATGCCTCGTATTGATGAGTTGCTCGATCGACTCAGCACTGCTCGCTTTTATTCGACGCTGGATTTGACGAAGGGATATTGGCAGATCGCCTTGACTCCACTATCCCGAGAAAAAAACGGCCTTTTCCACACCATTTGGTTTACACCAATTCGTCACCCTTCCATTTGGGCTGTTTGGGGCGCCCGCTACATTTCAGTGGCTGATGGACAGGGTCCTCCGCCCCCACGCCACTTATGCGGCTGCTTATATAGATGTTATCATCATCTATAGTAATGACTGGCCGAGGCACCTCGAACATCTGAGGGCCGTCCTTAGGTCGCTTAGGTGAGCGGGGCTCACAGCCAACCCAAAGAAGTGTGCGCATGGGCGGGTGGAAATACGGTATCTGGGCTTCCACTTGGGCAACAGGCAGGTGCGTCCCCAAATTAATAAGACGGCAGCAATTGCGGCCAGCCCGAGGCCCAAGACCAAAAAGGGGGTGAGACAGTTCCTGGGGCTGGCTGGCTATTACCGTAGGTTTATACCTAATTATTCGGACGTCACCAGCCCGCTGACTGATCTCACTAAAAAGGGGGCACCAGATTTGGTCCAGTGGACGGAGCAATGCCAGAGGGCTTTTTCTGAGGTAAAGGCTGCACTGTGTGGGGAGCCACTTTTACACTCCCCTGACTTTTCTCTCCCCTTTGTGTTGCAGACCGATGTGTCTGACAGAGGGCTGGGGGCGGTTTTGTCCCAGGAGGTGGAGGGGGAGGACTGCCCCGTCCTGTACATCAGTAGGAAGCTGTCGGTGTGTGAGGGGCACTACAGCACCATAGAAAAAGAGTGTCTGGCGATCAAGTGGGCGGTCCTCGCCCTCCGTTACTACCTGCTGGGGCACCCTTTCGCCCTCTGTTCGGACCACGCGCCCCTCCAGTGGCTCCACCGGATGAAAGATGCCAACACGCGGATCACCCGTTGGTATCTGGCACTCCAACCCTTCAATTTTAAGGTGGTCCCCAGGCCGGGGGCGCAGATGGTCGTGGCGGACTTCCTCTCCCGTCAAGGGGGGTGGGGAGTCGGCTGCAGGCCGGACGGCTGCCCGGCCTGAGTCGGGCGGTGGGGGTATGTGGCAGTGGGGGCGTGGCCAAGCACCTGTCTGTGACAGGAGGGCGGAGTCAGGGAAGGTAAGTGGCAGAATCACTACACCTGACTGCAATTAACCTGTGTTTGTGTGTGTCTTCCCAGTGACCGCGCCCTATTTAAAGAGGGAGAGCTGTCACACACACGCCAGTCGTGTGTGTGTCTGTTCGAGTTATAATTGTTAAACTGAAAAGTGTAGCAATAAACGCTATTTTGAACCTGATCTCTGTCCTGCCGTCCTCTGTGCTCCACCCACCAGTACTGAACTGCTACATGTATGTATAATCAAAAGTATAATATTAAGAAGATTATTTAAAAGCACCTACAGCCTTTTAGTGGAATGGTGTTGAGGACGGGGAACATGATTTTTTTTTTCCGCCCATAAATGATCCGAATATGAATCAAATAATTTCTGATCAATTAAAAAAGTCTGAGCCAATCAGGAAAGTATGCAGTGTTTTTGGCCAGCATTAGTCAGCTACAAAGATAAAGACTGTCCAAATTAGAATCTACGAATTGATGTGTGCTGTCTTTGACAAATTGGATAGCGACTGCAGTTATCTTTCTAACTTACAATAAGCTTTAATTAGGCAGCTAGCGGCGACATGGTGGTGTAGTGGTTAGCGCTGTCGCCTCACAGCAAGAAGGTCCTGGGTTCGAGCCCAGAGGCCAACGAGGGCCTTTCTGTGTGGAGTTTGCATGTTCTCCCCGTGTCCGCGTGGGTTTCCTCCGGGTGCTCCGGTTTCCCCCACAGTCCAAAGACATGCAGGTTAGGTTAATTGGTGACTCTAAATTGACCATAGGTATGAATGTGAGTGTGTCTGTGTGTCAGCCCTGCGATGACCTGGCGACTTGTCCAAGGTTTACCCCACTTCTCGCCCATAGTCAGCTGGGATAGGCTCCAGCTTGCCTGTGACCCTGTAGGACAGGATAAGTGGCTACAGATAATGGATGGATGGATGAATAGGCAGCTAGCTGTTAATCAGTAAACAGTATTGTGGTCATGTTTTTAATGTGGTAAAAATGATGATCTATGAAGACTTGATGATGCTTGTAATGCTTCCTTTTCAGTTAAAATGCTGCCCAGTAAGCATTGTATAAAATAGATAATTGCTTAAAATATATATGGCTATAGTTCAGCAGTGCGCCTCCTGATGTCAGTTAAAATTCAAACTGATCAAAGGAGCAAAAATAAAAATAATAATTTTAGGCCATCACCTGTCTCATTCAGTTGTACATTTAGGCATTAGTTTTCTTGATCATGTGCATAGAATGGGTTTTATGCTATGAATACAAGGAACAACATTGTATTTGCTGTCCACAGTAAACAAACCTACAAAACTGGTATACAGAAAGACAATTTATTTTTAAAAAAAATCCCGGAGCACTTGTTTTTTTTGTTTTTTTGTGAAATGTCTCATCTCATCTCATTATCTCTAGCCACTTTATCCTGTTCTACAGGGTCGCAGGCAAGCTGGAGCCTATCCCAGCTGATTACGGGTGAAAGGCAGGGTACACCCTGGACAAGTCGCCAGGTCATCACAGGGCTGACACATAGACACAGACAACCATTCACACTCACATTCACACCTACGGTCAATTTAGAGTCACCAGTTAACCTAACCTGCATGTCTTTGGACTGTGGGGGAAACCGGAGCACCCGGAGGAAACCCACGCGGACACGGGGAGAACATGCAAACTCCACACAGAAAGGCCCTCGCCGGCCACAGGGCTCGAACCCGGACCTTCTTGCTGTGAGGCGACAGCACTAACCACTACACCACCGTGCCGCCCCTGGCCTTATTGATAAAAGGGATCAATTCTAAGTGCAGTTTAATCATCCCTCAGTTCAGTTACGTACGTCTCTGCCGCAATCTGTTAATGAAAGGAAGTCCACTTGAGGATGATGGTCCAGAAGTTGTGCTCTGTAATTTATACACATCAGTCATTGGTTTGTAATGGATAATTTTAGTCTAAGTAAGAGTGATTTTTTTTTTAAGAACATACAAGCATACAGTGGCAAGAAAAAGTAAGTGAACCCTTTGGAACTACCTTCATTTATGCATAAATGTAATTAAAAATATGGTCTGATGTTCATATAAATTAAAATAATGAGCAAACAAAACCTATTACATGGCCTATTACATGTGCCATGTGCTATTGCTATGAACACTTGCTATTTGTAGAAGTTGTCTGCAATTTTTTAGGCCTTGTACCATTTCTAGAGGCATTAAGCCAATGGGACAGATTTGGTGCCATTTGGAGACATTTTTACCTGTGTTTGGATAACCTTACACATTTAATGATTGAAGATAACATTTTCACATTTGAGTACTTGGGGCATCTTTGAGCCATGGGTCAAAGAACAAGTTCCTATTAAATTGAATCAAGAACAAGATGACTGTAGGTGTGAGTGTGAATGGTTGTCTGTGTCTATGTGTCTAAAATGTCATGGCCTTATTGATCTCATCTCATCTCATCTCATCTCATTATCACAACGAACACAACCTATGAACACAATCATAGGTTGGGGAAGCCATGGTATAATGGTTAGAGAAGCAGCTTTGGGACCAAAAAGGATGTTGGTTTGATTCCCTGGCCCAGCAGGAATGGCTGAAGTACCCTTGAGCAAGGCACCTAACCCCCAATTGCTCTCCAGGCTGCTCTGGGTATGTTGTACATCACTCTGGATAAAAGTGTCTGCTAAATCCCATTAATGTAATGTTTAATTGGTGTGTTCAATAAAGGCATGAAATATTATAATTGTGTGTGTTAATAGTTAAAACACATTGTTCATTATTGTAACTTAGATGAACATCAGACCACATTTTCAGATAAATTTATACATAAATGCAGGTAATTCCAAAGGGTTCATTTACTTTCCTTGCCACTGTATGTAGCATAAACCATATTTACCCTGGTGCGGTTAGAGGTTAAGTTCCTCAGTGACAACTTTCCTGCCAGTTCTTCTCGGACCTGCAACCACAACACAGGTGAGATTGATCATTATTTATGTGTTTAAAAAGAATTCTGTTTAAGTGATCAGTTATAGAAAGCAGTTCATTCAAAATTCTTAAAGTTGCTTTTTGAGAAAACTCTGAAATACTAGTGAAGAGTTGTGTGAAGATCATTGCGCACATGTACCTTACTATCCAGTAATGTCCCAAACACCAAAATAAAGAAGCCCTTTAAAGAGACAATTTAGATATTTATACCATTTACTTTTTTGCATATTAAGCATGAGTTCTCATATTATCTAAAATGTATAAAATGATAAGACAATTTGTATGTTAATATTAAATCGGTGCAATTAGAATTACAGAGAAAATGGCTTAAATGGATTTTTGTACCTGCAGTGAATTAAGGAAGGCGAACACCACATGAATCCCAAAGTCTGATGACACCATGGTCCCAATGCCGAATCCCCATGTTAGACCAAAGAGAGGTGTTAAAATCCCCACACATCTAGCAATGACCACTAGGGGATGTTTCTCACCTGGCTGAGTGGAAGCATTAATTCCTCTCCTTAACATCTTATACAGAACCACGATAAGTACCAGCAGGTTTATAGCTACAATAGTCAGAGCAGGAATCACAAATGCCAGGAGGGCCTTCGTTTTATTCCAGTTCAGCCAACAATTGTGATCTTTTTGAATGTATCCTTTGCTTCCAGCTGTAGATGCCACAGTAACGACAGCTATGATTAATGGTGCACCATAGCCAACAGTGAAGGCTATGGCCATCATTGTGCCTCTGGACATTCTGGAAAAGACCATGAGGGTGCGGTAGAGGAGTAAGAGTGCTGACAGCAACATCCAGAAGAAAAGGGCGAGATAAAAGAAGTGCATGAAGAATGTCGCTGTACTGCAGGGTCCCACTCCTTTCTTTACAACAGCTGCTCCAATGATGAAGCATATATTCGCAATCAGAAGGGATACAGCAACGTTGGTGACGGAGACGTGGCGCATGTACGATGTGTCATTTCGTGTCACTGATTTCCATATAATGATTTCAATGATGATACACAAAACCAAGCTGGCCATTGAAATGCCAACACCAATGTAAGTTATATAGCCTAAGATTATGACTTTGTCTTTTTCCAAGGAAAATGGTGACATCAGGATTGAAAAAGAGGTTGTGTGATTGCACTCACATGTATATCTTTCAGTTTCATTCCCTAATGGCTTTAGTTGACATCCAGTCGTGTCCCATCCCCCAATGCCATTCAGAAGACTAAAGTTCCAGAAGACACACTGAGGGTTTCCCAGTGTCTCATTTCTGAGATCAAAAGAAAGGGAGATGTTGTTAATTGTTGAGTTTGTCACAATCAGGGCTACATCTCCATTGATCTTGGTGCCAGTTTGACTGCTGCCATTGTTGGTCAGATTTCGAACAGGTAAGATAATGTTAAAAGCTGAAGAAATTATGATGGTGATGAAAGTCGGTGCTATAATCTCAGGAACACTTATTTCAGTTGTTGAATTTATGCCAAATTCTTGAGAAAAAGGATGAACGAATAAAGTTTTCATGAAAAAAGTGGAGTTTGTTGTTCTGCTGAAGTTGCTATTCACAAGCCTGCTTGCAAAAATTTCAGTAGAATTTAGAAAGTCAGAACTGGCATTGGCGCTTGCATTGTTTTCGTTTAAAAGCACCCATGAGTCCTGTGCATCTACTGATCCAAAGGCGTCGACGATTTGTAGGAAATCCTTGAAATAGAAAAATTCATTAAAAATACAGCACATCTGAGCAATCTAGTTCAGTAGAAATAAATCACTTAATTTAGTTAAGCACAAATGTATTCATAATTTCCAACAAAAGCAATTTGCAGTTTTTAATTAAATTTGTTGCATGATATCAAATACTGATTCAGATTGTACAAACTCATTATCATTGGCCAATACTAAAGCTATTCTGACTTGATCATTATCTACAAATAGCACATTAACTAAATTCAATCATGTTCTGAAGGAAGGTGAATTTACTTACCATCATCGTGGATTGATCAATTTCAACTGTTTGTAAGAGATTTGAAACAATTGTCAGAATTTCTACAATTGCTTTTATGGTTGCTTGTGAGCCAGTGATGTTCTGAATCTCCAATGAAACATTACCGCTGAGGATGCCCATAAATTGTGCGATATCATTTACCTGTAAAGTCTACCAAAGTATAAACTGTTATGGTGAAGCAAATAGAAATTACACAACTAAAAATTTTCTCATGATCTTTCATGTAAGAAAAAAAACCCTAATTGCCTGAGCTTCATCTTTTAAATCTTGAAAGACACGCAGGACACAGTTGTTTTCTATGGGGTCCCAGAGGCCTGATGCATTACACTTAGCCTTTTGAGTGCCAACCGTGCCTGTGTTACATTCAGCAGTGTTAACATCTCCCAGATCTCCAGCTCCAAATACACTATCAGAGCAGGTAAATTCTAAAAAAAAAAAAAGGAAAAATGAGGACATTTCAGAGTATATTTATTTATTTGTTTGCTTGTTTATACCAGTGTTACTGAATAATTTGGTTGTGTAATATTCACACTGAACGCTCAAATTGTTTCACGATACTAAAGAATTGTCCACCTGTAACAGCTGCTAGACAATCACCTTTACTCACCTTTGTTTATGACATTTATTTTGAAGCTCTTTGGATAATGATTGCGGCTGATGGGTTTTTCTAGTTGGCATGTGGCCTCTATCACTTGGTTGGTAGTCTGGCAGTCCTGTTTGTTAACTATATAGTCACATAATAAGCAACCTGCTGGTGAGCCTGTAAAACACAAATGATGAAACTTATTAAAATGGAATTAGCTTCTGTTATATGTTTTCATTTTACAGTAATTAAAAACACTTCATTTTCAAGTCCAACAGGACAAATTCTTAGTCAGCCAGTCACTGTCTTTCAAATGGTGAAGGCAGACAAAATATTTATTTATTTGTCATAATTTTTTAAATTAGCAATTACAGTGGTATGCAAAAGTTTGGGCACCCCTGGTCAAAATTGCTGTTACTGTGAACAGTTAAGCAAGTTGAAAATGAAATGATCTCCAAAAGGCATAAAGTTAAAGATCACTCATTCCCTTTATATTTTAAGCAAAAACTATTTTTTTAATTTTCATCTTTTACATTTTCAAAATGACAAAAAAGGAAAAGGGTCCAAAGCAAAAGTTTGGGCACCCTGCATGGTTAGTACCTAGTAACACCCACTTTGGCAAGTATCACAGCTTGTAAACACTTTTTGTAGCCAGCTAATAATCTTTCAGTTCTTACCTGGGGGATTTTCACACATTCCTCCTTGCAAAAGGCTTCCAGTTCTACAAGTTTCCTGGGCTGTCTTGCATGCACTGCTCTTTTGAGATCTATCCACAGATTTTCAATGATGTTTAGGTCAGGGGACTGTGAGGGCCAGGGCAAAACCTTCAGCTTGGGCCTCTTGAGGGATTCCATTGTAGATTTTGAGGTGTGTTTTGGATCATCGTCTTATTGTAGGACCCGTCCTCTTTTTAACTTCAACTTTTTTACAGATGGTGTGATGTTTGCTTCCAGAATTTGCTGGTATTTATTTGAATCTTTGCTTCCCTTGACCAATGAAATGTGCCCTGTGCCACTGGCTGCAACACAACCCGAAAGCATGATCGATCCACACCCATGCTTCAGAGTTGGAGAGGTGTTCTTTTCCTGGAATTTGGCACCCTTTTTTCTCCAAACATACCTTTGCACATTGTGGCCAAAAAGTTCTATTTTGATTTCATCAGTCCACATGACTTGTTTCCAAAATGCATCAGGCTTATTTAGATGTTCGTTTGCAAACTTCAGATGCTGAATTTTGTGGCTAGGATGCAGGAACAGTTTTCTTCTGATGACTCTTCCATGAACATCATATTTGTTCAGGTGTTGCTGCATAGTAGAACAGTGCACCACCACTCCAGGGTCTGCTAAATCTTTCTGAAGGTCTTTTGCAGTCAAACAGGTTTTTATTTGCCTTTCTAGCAATCCAACGAGCAGTTCTTTCAGAAAGTTTTCTTCATCTTCCAAACCTCACCTTGATCTCCACTGTTTCTGTTAACTGCCATTTCTTAATAACATTACGATCTGAGGAAACAGCTACCTGAAAACACTTTGCTATGTTCTTGTAGCCTTCTCCTGCTTTGACAGCATCAATTATTTTATTATTCAGAATGCGAGGGAGTTGCTTAGAGGAGCTCATAGCTGTTGATTTTAGGGACAAGTTTGAGGAGTCAGAGAATTTATACAGCTTTGAAATCTGCATCATCTGACCTTTCCTAATGAAGAATTTGAACAAGCCACAGCTCAATAAGCTAATTAAGGTCTGGAACCTTGGTAAAAGTTACCTGAGAACTCAAATGTATTGGGGTGCCCAAACTTTCGCATGGTGTTCCTTTTCTTTTTTCACTCTCCAGTTGTACAAAACAAAAATAATACACAAATCTTGCAGAAAACGCTGAAAATAAATGCCTTTTGGTGATCAGTTCATCTTCTGCTCACTTAACTATTCGCAGTAACAGACATTTTCAGTAAGGGTGCCCAAACTTTTGCATGCCACTGTACATATTCAGTTAGGCTGGTATTCATGACCATGTACATCATATAAAGAAAAAAAATGCTTTGTATATGACCTGTTGAAGGTTGGACGCAAGCTGCTGGTTTAACAATCCACTGTACTTGATACATCATCTGGACACAACACTGCAGTGGGATTGTTGTATCCTCACATTTTACAATTTTATTATTGGTCACTTGGATATTGGGGTATGGCTGAATTGTTATAAATTGCCAGATAATATAGGGCACTGAGTTTACGATTGTTGTGCATGCATATTGACCTGAGAAGAACGAAAAAATATTGATTAATATATTTACAAAAACGAATGTTTTCATGATCTTGAAACACACACACACACACACACACACATATACAGTGGTGCTTGAAGGTTTGTGAACCCTTTAGAATTTTCTATATTTCTGCATAAATATGACCTAAAACAACATCAGATTTTCACACAAGTCCTAAAAGTAGATAAAGAGAACCCAGTTCAACAAATGAGACAAAAAATATTATACTTGGTCATTTATTTATTGAGGAAAATGATCCAATATTACATATCTGTGAGTGGCAAAAGTATGTGAACCTCTAGGATTAGCAGTTAATTTGAAGGTGAATTTAGAGTCAGGTGTTTTCAATCAATGGGATGACAATCAGGTGTGAGTGGGCACCTTGTTTTATTTAAAGAACTGGGTTCTATCAAAGTCTGATCTTCACAACACGTTTGTGGAAGTGCATCATGGCACGAACAAAGGAGATTTCTGAGGGCCTCAAAAAAAGCGTTGTTGAAGCTCATCACGCTGGAAAAGTTATAAAACCATCTCTAAATACTTTGGACTCCAACAATCCACAGTCAGACAGATTGTGTACAAATGGAGGAAATTTAAGACCATTGTTACCCTCCCCAGGAGTGGTCGACTAACAAAGATCACTCCAAGAGCAAGGCGTGTAATAGTCAACGAGGTCACAAAGGACCCCAGGGTAACTTCTAAGCAACTGAAGGCCTCTCTCACATTGGCTAATGTTAATGTTCATGAGTCCACCATCAGGAGAACACCAAACAACAATGGTGTGCATGGCAGGGTCGCAAGGAGAAAGCCACTGCTCTCCAAAATGAACACTGCTGCTCATCTGCAGTTTTTAAAGATCACATGGACAAGCCAGAAGGCTATTGGAAAAATGTTTTGTGGATGGATGAGACCAAAATAGAACTTTTTGGTTTAAATGAGAAGTGTTATATTTGGAGAAAGGAAAACACTGCATTCCAGCATAAGAACCTTATCCCATCTGTGAAACATGGTGATGTAGTATCATGGTTTGGGCCTGTTTTGCTGCATCTGGGCCAGGACGGCTTGACATCATTGATGGAACAATGAATTCTGAATCATCCCAGCAAATTCTAAAGGACATCTGTCCATGAACTGAATCTCTAGAGAAGATGGATCATGCAGCAAGACAACGACCCTAAGCACACAAGTCGTTCTACCAAAGAATGGTTAAAGAAGAATAAAGTTAATGTTTTGGAATGGTCAAATCAAAGTCCTGACCTTAATCCAATGGAAATGTTGTGGAAGGACCTGAAGCGAGCAGTTCATGTGAGGAAACTCACCAACATCCCAGAGTTGAAGCTGTTCTGTACGGAGGAACGGGCTAAAATTCCTCCAAGCCGGTGTGCAGGACTGATCAACAGTTACCGGAAACGTTTAGTTGCAGTTATTGCTGCACAAGGGGGCCACACCAGATACTGAAAGCAAAGGTTCACATATTTTTGCCACTCACAGATATGTAATAATGGATCATTTTCCTCAATAAATAAATGACCAAGTATAATATTTTTGTCTCATTTGTTTAACTGGGTTCTCTTTATCTACTTTTAGGACTTGTGTGAAAATCTGATGTTGTTTTAGGTCATATTTATGCAGAAATATAGAAAATTCTAAAGGGTTCACAAACTTTCAAGCACCACTGTATGTATATATATATATATATATATATATATATATATATATATATATATATATATATATATATATATATATATATATATATATATATATATATATATATATATATGAGAGAGAGAGAGAGAGAGAGAGACAGAATACTACATGGTTGCGTGAAGATATGAAGTTTATCTTCGAGTGGTAAATGTATATTTCACAAGTGAGCATAATGAATGAGGGATATGATCTCTCAACACAAGAAAATAAACTTCATATCTTCATGCCACTGTGTCATGTTCTTTATATTACAGAGACAAAAAAAATTGCAAGTTAATCAAAAGAATTTTAATTTTGAACCAGTTTGCCATTTTGACAATGTGCCTCTACCCAGCAGGAAAACAGTGGGAGTGACGTCATCGGAGTAAGATATTGGGAAATACATCACTTACTGTAGATCCGTGATGTATTTTGATGAAAAATATGAGTTTTTCAACATGAGAAGATAAACTTAATATCTTCAAGCCAACATGTGATTTTCTTTGTATTATACAGACACATTCACAAACAAAAAGTACCCAAATTGACTGATTAGAGAACTGCATAAAGCAGCAGGTGCATGAGTATATGTGATATATATATAAGTTTGTAACCTTTACCATCAAATGTTCTGTATAAAATGATTCTCTCATGAGGACCGGCCCAAGAAAGGAAGACCAAGAAACACCTCTGCTGCAGACGATAAGTGTATTAGAGCTACCAGCCTCAGAAATCATCAGTTAACAGAACCTCAGATAAGAGCCTACATGAATGCTTCACAGAGTTTGAGTAGCTGACACATTTCAGCATCAACTGTTTGGAAGAGACTGTGAATCAGGCCTTCATAACCAAATTGCTGCACTGAAACCACTACTGAGGGAGGCCAAGAACAAGAAGATCTTCTTTCTTGGCGTAGGTCAAGAATGGACATTAAACCAGTGGAAATCTGTACTTTGGTCTGATGAGTCCAAATTTGAGATTTTTGGTTACAATCGCCATGTCTTTTTGAGAAGTAGAAAAGAGGAACTGATGGTATCTGCATGTGTGGTTCCCACCATGAAGTATGAAGGAGAAGGTGTGATGGCATGGGGGTGCTTTGCTGGTAACACTTTTGGCGATTTATTCAAAATTATAGGTACACTTAACCCACAACACTACTACAGCATTCTGCACTGGCATGCCATCCCATCTATTTTACACTTAGTGGGACCATCATTTATTTTTCAACAGGACAATGACCCAGAACACACCTCCAGTCAATGTAAGGGCTATAAAACCAAGAATGAGAGTGAAAAAGTGCAGCATCAAATGACCTGGCCTCCACAATCACCTGACCTAAACCTAGTTGAGATGGTTTGGGATGAATTGGAAAGAAGAGTGAAAGAAAAGCAGCCAACAAGTGCTCAACATGTATAGGAACTCCTTCAAGACTATTGGAAAACTATTTCAAGTGACTACCTTATGAAGCTGGTTGAGAGAATACCAATATTGTGGAAAGCTGTCATCAAAGCAAAAGGTGGCTACTTTGAAAAATCTAAAATATTTTTGCTTTGTGTACACTTTTTTGCTTACTACATAATTCCATATGTATTGTTTCATTGTTTTTGATGCCTTTAGCATTGTCAAACAATGTAGAAAATAAAATAATAATAATTCAGAAAAACCATCGACTGAGAAGGTGTGTCCAAACTTTTGACTGGTCGTGTATATTCTGGCACAGTTTAATATTGACTTTCACACTTGCAAGAGAGAAAGAGAGAGAGAGTGAGAGAGAGAGAATGCTAATTTAACAGAATTGTTTTGGACTTACCACTGTCACTGGGTGTGACATTGTGCACGGTGACGATGTTCATATTGTTATTAATTGTATACTTATCCGATGGCTGAATTTCCTTCCCATTCATGGTCCATTTTATGCCATTATTCACTGGAGGTGTGCAGGTCAGTGTGAGATTTATCCCAGGATATATAGTGGCACTGCCATTATATAGTCCATCCTTCACTAAAACAAAGAGCCAAGTACGTTTCCAAATTATTATGACGTTCTTGCTTACATATTTAACTGTATGTACATATGTATATACAGTACCAGTCAAAAGTTTGGAGACACCTATTAATTCAATGACTTTTCTTTATTTTTGTTAATTAAAGACACTTCATGTCTTAAAGTCATGATGGATGTCGTTTCGCTTTATTTAATTGAGTGGTTTTTGACATAATATGGATTACGACAGTTGTGGTATAGGGCTATTTACTGTATTTTTATTATTTGCTATTGTTTGTTTGTTTGTTTGTTTGTTTGTTTGTTTGTTTGTTTGTTTGTTTGTTTCAAACGCATTAAGAAGACAAGAAATTCCACTAATTAACTTTTGACAAGGCACACCTGTTAATTGAAAAGTATTCCAGGTGCCTACTTCATAAAGCTGGTTAAAATAATGCCAATAGTGTGAAAGCGTCATCAAGGTAAATGGTAGCAACTTTGAAGAATCTAAAATATGAAACATTAAATGTTTTAACACTTTTTTAACCACATAATCCCATATATGTTCCATAAGTTATTTCATAGTTTTGATGTCTTCAGTATTGTTCTACAATGTAGAAAATAGTCAAAATACAGAAAAACCCATGAATGAGTAGGTGTCCAAACTTTTGACTGGTACTGTGTGTGTGTGTGTGTGTGTGTGTGTGTGTGTGTGTGTGTGTGTGTGTGTGTGTGTAGACAAAGAGGTTAATATTTTTATCATAATTTTTTTTGAAAGATCTAAACAGTTATTCTTAACAACAACAACAAGCGCCTACCACTGCGACTGATTTCAGCCACATTAAATCCTTGTGAACGGAGATTGCTTTCAAGCTGTTGGTTTGCTGAAGCCAAATTAAGGTTATCACTTGTTGCATTAATAGTGAAGTCTGTAATCACACTGCCAGGCCTGTCAAAAACAAAGAACATCATTAAAGACTGTTAACCAAAAACAAAAATATAGATTATAGGCCAGATTATTGGTTGTTTTTTATTGGTGGAAATAATAACAATAATAATCATAATAATAATAATAATCATGCTTGAATAATCAGTTGGTTGATCAATCAAACAACTAATTGGTGAAAATGTTTGATTAATTCTAAGTACCTTTAGTGATTACGTCAGGAATGCAGGTGACAGACCGATTTAAATGCAGCAAAGAATTTATTAAAACAAGTTGGTAAACAAATCCAAATCGTGAAGCAATGCCAACATCAAAAAACAGGCAATGGTCAGCCAAGGCATAAATAGATTATCAGAGGCACAGACAAAGGCCAAAAAGCCAAAGTATGAAATAAAGTCAGAAAACCAGAACAGCAATGCAAATAATAAACAGCTTGGTAAGATCAGCTACAACGTACTGAGCATATACTTCACATTGTGTGTGTGTGTGTGTGTGTGTGTGTGTGTGTGTGTAACAAGTCCTATTATACTGCACAGTAACGAGGATGTGATATGGAATACAGTAGGTGTGTATGATAATCAGCAAAGTGCTTATATCTTTGCGCCGCCTGCTCTAGACGCTGATGAGCATTCTCCCATACCTGTTCATGGCATTTATACCAGTCATCAACTGCAGGTTTGTCAGTGGGAGAGTCGTTCTATGGGAAGATGGGAGCTTGATAACCCAACACACATTGGAATAGCGTGAGTTGGGTGGCAGAATATCTTAACGAGTTCTGGTTATATGCGGCCCATGGTAGGAACTGAGCCCAGTCCTTCTGGTTCTCAGAGCAGAATACCCTGAGGAAGCATCCAATCTCCTGGTTTGCTCTTTCTATGTGGCTGTTTGACTGAAAGTGGGAGCCTGAAGTTAAGCTCACTGTCACTCCCAATTTGTCCATAAATTTGGCCCAGAGTCATGACCTGAACTGGGGCCCCCGATCACTGACTATGTCCTTGGGGATGCCAAAGTAAAGCACATGAGTAAAGAGGAGTTTGGCTGTTTAAAAAGCTGTGGGGAGACCTAGTAAGAGGATGAGTCTTAAGGATTTGGAGAAGCAGTCGATGATGACCATGATAATTGTGTTGCTTTAAGATTTGGGTAGATCAGTGACAAAGTCAATGGCAATGTGGGACCATGGACTTTGGGGTGTAGGTTATGGCATGAGTTACCTACTGGGAGTACTCGAGGCACTTTAGCCTGTGCACATGCTGAACATGAGGAGATGAATTGGTTGATCTCTATGAGCATGTTAGGCCACCAGTATTTTTGCTTTGAGCAACTGGTAAGTTCTTTGGCTGCCTGGGTATCCAGTCATAGGGGTAGTGTGTGCCCAAGTGATAAGTAGGCTTTGAAGACGAGGGGGAACATATGTGAGATTGGGAGGGCAGCTTTCAGGAATGTGATATGGTAGAGTCTGGGCAAGCTCTCAATTTATGCCCCAGATGAGTGCATTAATGAAGCGGGCAGGAGGGATTATGGGTTCCGAATTCTGGGCTGTGACTGAGGGAGGGTAAACACAGTATAGTGCATCAGCCTTGGTATTTTTGGAGCCAAGCTTGTATGAGATGGTGAATTCAATCAGGTGAACAATCATGCCCAGCAAGCTTGACTACGGTTTAATTTTTTTGGCTGCTTTGAGATATTCCAGGCTCTTGTGGTCAGTGTATATGGTCAATGGTTAGGTAGCTCCTTCCAGCCAGTGTCACCAATCCTCTAACACAGTGGTTCTCAAACTGTGGTACGCGTACCACCGGTGGTACGCGAGCGCTCTCTGGTGGTACGTGGGGGAAAGTCATATTTTCGCATTAACATTTTCAGCTAAAAAAAAAAAACCCTGAAACATACAGTGCATAATAAATACAACGTTTCAAAAGATATGTGTAGCTACGTGTGAGAATGTGAAAAATTATGTCTGGCTTTTACATTTTTGTGGCAATGCAAGTCTTCAGGATTCTTTTTTTTTTCCTTTTTTGTGCTGAGCTGTTTGATGTTTCACATATCTTCTGCTGAGAAAAAAAGACTTGATGTTTGTGTTATTTGTGGGCCAGATTAGGAGCATAATTTTGTAGAGGTCGAATATGTACTGTATGGCTCTGTGCCATTTTCATTCAGTTGCAATTTGAGTGTGTATTGCGCTGTGTATGTAGGAGTATGTGAGAATTGTTGGACAGAGTTGTAAATGTCTGATTCGGTGTTAACAGCTATCAATAAATAACCATAATAAGGAATAAACATCTCTCCTGTGTGGCTGAAGCTAATAGGGAAGGCCTATGCTGCTATATTATAATGTTGGTCATCATGGTGGTACTCAGAGAGCTCAATATTTTCTCAGGTGGTACAGAGTATAAAAAGTTTGAGAACCACTGCTCTAACACCAACTTGACTGCCAAAAATTCCCAGTAATGAATGTCATAGTCCTGTTCTGTGTGTTTCATGGAATTGGGGTGTTTCAAGATAGAAGCAGAAGTGAAAGTGGTTTTGAGCTGGCTAAAGGCTTTGTGAGACTCAGAGTTCCATTGTAAGCATTTCGGCCCTTTTTTCAGTATGGCAGTGAATGGGGAGGCAATGGAGTTGAAGCCTCTGATGAATTGCCAATAGAAAGTCATGAATTCCACTAAATGTTGAAGTTCCTTAACCACAATGGGGATTGGCCATGTAGTGACTGCTGTGACCTTGTCTTGGTCCATTGTGACTCCTTAGGTACTACTGATGTAGCCTAGGAAGATTTGAGTGATGTGAAACTCACACTTTTCTGCTTTGATGAATAGGTGATTGTCCAACAGTTTGGCCAAGAACTCTTTAACATGGTCCTCATGATTTTCTAAGTCCAGGGAGGAAATGAGGATATCACTAATATATGCAGTGAAAAACTTGCTGAGCATGTCCATCAGCATATCATTGATTCAGCATTGGAACATGCTTGGTATGCAAGATAACCCGTATGACATGATGGCTAGAGCATATGGCATGATTCATAGTGGCTAGAGGTGGTGCTAAATGCCATCTTCCACTTGTCACCCTCATGTATGCATACCAGGTTGTAGAGCTCTCCACCATGGTAGAAGCAACTGTGAACTTTGGGAGATGGAGATGGAGTGTTGTATGCAAGATGTGGGCCACTATAGAATCTCTCTGTCCTGCCAGGAGATCTCAGGATTGTGTTGCTATAGCCAGGGGAACCCCTGATGATGGTTTGGTTCTGGGTCTTGGTGAGGAGGAAGGAGATGGTTCCCTGATGAAGAGCACTGATTTGTAGCATGAGGGTTTGAGTGCATGTTGTTACAAGCCCTTCTCCAATGGGCCCACCATCGATGGCCCTGATACTTAATGGCTGCTGGAGTTCTCATGTGGGCACCTGCAGCTTCTGAGTGATCTCGCTGTCCATGAAATTGCCTGCATCTTCTGAGTTTAACAGGGCAGAGAAATTATGGACAGACTAAGAATTTTATCAGTAAATCCATTTTGAATGATTTAAAAGAGAGGCATTTCGAGGGACTCACTAAGAAAGGGGTAGTGGTACTCGGAGTTCTCTCAGCCCCCGTGGATGCCTTTGAGCCTTCTGGGCAAGAAAGCCAATGTGCCAGAAAATGTGTGGCCTCCTCACAGTAGAAACACAGCCCCTCCTTCCATCTCCATCTCACAGTAGAAACACAGCCCCTCCATCTTCACATTCTGAGCAGGCCACTATGGTGTGGGAGATGTCCATGGGCACCTGGGTTTCAATGACAGGGTCACAGATGTGGAGCCTTGCAGTGATGTTTGGTTTTGGAGGAGGTTATCAAGGCAGATGGACATGTCAATGAGTGAGTCCAATGTGGATTGCTCATCTCAATGTGCTAGTTCCGTGAGAACGTGAGGGACAAGCCCTTGATGAAAGGTCGCTTTAAGGGCTGGTTTGTTCCATGTGCTTCCAGCTGTGAGTGTGTGGAACTCCAGCACATAGACTGCCACTTGTCTACTCCCCTGCTAGATGGTGAGCAGTTGTTCACCAACCTACATGCCTTTGGGACTATGGTCAAAGACCTGGAGAAACAGTTCTGTGAGGCACTCATAGGATGTTGTGGGTTCGTTGTTTTTCACCAACATCATGGTTGCCTATTTGCATACCTTCCCACTGAGCCGGCTGATAAACTAAGCTATCTTCTTGAGACCAACCCAAATGACTAGAATTTAGCCCCTAACTGAAGCTACTTCAGTCCAAGTGAATCACCCTCAAATTAATCTGTAATGTTCCTCCATAGAGCAGGCCATTCAACTAAATGAATGTAGCAGCCGCATGATTCCTCAAATGCAACACTTTGTTAAGAATTCATTTCAATATAAAAATATATTTAAAAACATGCAACTGTAGCTCCAGTATAACTTGTATGAATTGGGCCTCAAGAGGCAGCAGTATAGCAATGCGACATAGGCTCAGTCCCCCTAACCCCACAAACCAAACAAATAATCACAGCACTCTACAGCAAAAGCCAAATAAAAAAAATACAAACCCAAATAATAAATGCACACTCAATAAAACCTGTTACAAGAGACACCCAAATGAAAATAACCCACAGCCAACAAAAAACAAGATATGCATGTAAACCAGTACACTTGCCTCCCCCTTAGATGTAATTACCCAAGCCAGTACTGAGAGATTACAGTGCAATATCAAAAAAAACCCCACAAATTATCCAAAATCAAAATGGACTTTTTGGACAACACAATACAAACAAACACAAAACAAACAAACAGACACACAGACAAAGAAACCAACACTCAAGCACAGCACAGTTAATGCAAGACACAGACGACACCATTCACACTCACACAAGTAGGAGACACGTCACCACACACGCACAACGTAGACACCAAACATACCACAAGCACACCAAGCCGCCATACAATGGCCCACAGGAAAAGTGGAGAGCAGCGGCCTTAGATTAAGACCCGTAAAGGTAGTTTAGAAACGTTAAGCCGAGTAGCAGAAGATGGCAGTAGAAAGCAGCAACCGCATGCAGCATATGTAGCAAGCCGAATTGAAACAGCAAAGCAGCAACAGCGAAGCAGCAAAGCAGCAGCCAACAAGTTTCTGTGGCGGTGCGTTTTGAGCTTATGACCAGGAAGCACTATAGTCGTCCCACACAACACAGCCTCAAACTCGAAAATATTAACCCCGAATCTCAAGGTCCACTTTCAAGCGTAGGAGCCCTTGACGAACATCCAGCATACCCGGACAAACACAGCCAGCCTACCCGTCTCCACACAAACGTGAGCTGCAATCACGACACCTGTGCCTTAAAAAGACCAACTGCACTGATGGCTAAATTAATGCCACGCCCCAGTTCTCACCTCCATTGCGCTTCGTCCTACCACATTCTGTTGAGCTGTTCTCTTTGTTTGAGCTGTGAAATACAGAGAGCACTACAACAGGAATCCCTTGCAGTCTAATACTCCCTCTAAAAACTTATCAGGTCATGGAATAAGTGAGTTGGAGCTCATGACTGGCACTGGGCATGTTGGGAGTGCCTGTGAAATGGCGGTGGTTAGCTGGGAAATGTGGGAATCCATTTCACCAGTACACTGCTCTTGTTCTCCCAGAAAATGCCCCTGTGCAGATAGCACAGCTTGCTTTTTCTTGTCCATTGCATCCATGGTGTTAGCGAAGTATTCTGACAGGAATGCAGGCAACAGACAAATATAAATGCGGCAGAGAGTTTATTAAAGCAATCTGGTAAACAAATCCAAATCATGAAGCAATGTCAACATCAAAAATCAGGTAATGGTCAGGCGAGGAACAGAGTATCAGAGGCACAGACAAAGGGCAAAAATCCAAAGTACCAAATAAAGTCAGAAAACCAGAACAAGATACAAGGTCCTGAACATATACTTTGCACTGTGTGTGGGTAAAGCAAGTCATATTACACTGTGCACTAAGCCTGTGATATGGACAGGTGTGTGTGATAAACAGTATTCCAGAGATTGAGAGCGGTGAGCAGCAGCCATGATTGAAGGCAACAGACAAATATATAAATATAGGTGCAGACATGATAGATTAACCTTAGTTAATTCATTTTTTAACCTTCCTCTGGTGTTAGCTTTCTGTTACTATCTCTGATGTTAACGGGTCAGTTTTGACCCATGTCTTAAATCAGCCATAAAATACCCTAAAAACTATAGTAACATCTATGGTGTTTCGGGTCAATTTCGACCCATATATATTTACTTCAAGAAAAGGGCAAAAAACAAGTCTTTTTTTTTTCTGTTGACTATCACTGGCCTCATTGCTGGATCTGTACACTCCAGCAAGGAGAAGAACACTCATGTAGGCATCCAGGCATGCCCAGATTTTTATGCCATATTTGCCTGGCTTACTGGGCATGTATAGCCGGAACGGGCATTTTCCACGGAAAGGGAGGAAACGTTCATCTATTGTCACCTCTGGTCCTGGGTTGAACATCAGTGGAAGGAGTTGCACCCATTTCTCCCAGACATCCCTGATGGGAGCAAGCTTGTCAGATTTTGCTCTGGTGTCTCTGTTGTCAAATCTGAGGACTCTTGATATCATTCGAAAGGTCTGAAGTGACATTGTTGCCCGGAAAATATTCCTGCCTGTCGATGCGTCCCAGAAACTATCAGTGGCCTCATTGCTGGATCTGTACACTCCAGCAAGGAGAAGAACACCAATGTAGGCATCCAGGCATTCCTCATCAATGTCATTCCACATGTTGCCATGGACTTTTTTCCTTCAAGGTTTGTCATAGCAATTATGACTTTTTTTAGTGACAATGGCATAAACAGATCAAAACATGACTTGATGTCACTTACTTTCATGACAGCAAACCTTGTGATCCCAGGGGTCATTTTGATGACATTTGCAGCAGCTGTCCTGCCATGTACGCAGGGGCGGTCCTGGGGGCGGGCCGACCGGGCAGCCGCCCGGGGCGGCATCGCGGGGGGGGCGGCACGAGCGCGGGCGGGAAAAAAAACAAAACAAAAAACTGTCCCAAAAAAAAAAAAGGTCCCCCCAAACCCCCCCCCCCCCACCCCCCCCCCACCCCCGAAAAAAAAAATCAAGACGGGCGGGGTGTGTGTGTGTGGACATTTTGGATGGGGAAGCCCAATACCAAAGTTGTGCAGGTGACGTCATCAGTGTGTGTGTGCCTAACTCGTCGTAGCCCCATAATATGCACAATCCCGCCAGCGGAACGTTGTACTAGTCATCAAAAAGACTTTACTACCATAGTACTACACTACTATGACATTACACAGAGACTTACGTAATACATTACGACTTGATCATTGCCATTCTGGTAACAGCAAATTTATAACGGGCCGTGTCCGCGACGTACAACACACGACGAGAAATGTTTAAACGACCATGTAAAGCTGTTAGTGTTGTGACGTTCACGAACGAACCGATTCTTTTGAACGACTCCTAGGCATGAACGATGAGAACCGAGTCTCGAGCTGGGGGAGCCGTTCTTTTTTGCCCAAGGACAAGAAGTAGGCTAAACAGCGTTTGCCTTTTATTTATTCAAGTTTTATCTGTTTGCCTAATAGTTCAAATTGTTTTGTATATAGTTTATAATGTTGTTGTGTGATATTAATGATAATATTGTGGGAAAACTACTTTGCACGGACGTTCACTTAATTTATTCTTTCGTCATTTTGTTTGTTCTATTTTTATGTATTTTATTTATTTATCTGTTTGTCTAGTTGTATCTATTTTTCTAATAATAATATTTTTTTTGCATTAAAAGTTTGTTTTTTCCTATTAAAATAATCTTGTGTTCTTGTTATAATTTTATCTATTTATCTGACTGTTTAGTTGTATCTATTTTTGTTACAATTTCAATATTTTTAATATAGAAAGTTTGTTTTTTTCTATTAAAATGTTCTTGTGTGATAACTAGTTCTTGTGTTATATTTATTGTAGTTGTATCTATTTTGTATCTCAGACTTAAATATTTTTGTAAAACAAGTGTTTTTCTATAAAATATTCTTGCGTTCTTGATAACTATGTTCTTGAGTGGGTTCTTTTTTTTTTTTACAGAAAAGCCGTTCTGCATGGACATTCATTGAAGCCCTCATTGTTTTTTAATGGTTATTTATGAGCGTTTAGGGGTTACAATAATGTAAGTCTAGGTTGCTTTATATAAAAGGTATGCCCAGAAATATTGATGTCACTGTCTAAGCAGAGGGATCTGGCTTCTTTAGATGCTGTCTTCTTAAAACTGAATAAATATTTAAAAAGAGCCAAATGAGCCAGTCTTTTGAACGGCTCTTTTCAAAGAACGGATCACAAAGATGCGGATCCTATCAAAGAGCCATAAATCCCATCTCTAAAAGCTGTAAGCAGTCCCAGCATTTTTCTGTCTACCTAGAAGACCCACATAGGGGCCATTTGGCCTGACCGCTTTTCCCCAATACACTAATCACTCATTTTGTTATGGTAATGAGGCTGTTAGTGGCAGTGTGTGGGGTGAGGAGGTCACATTTCACACACTTCACACTTCAGTGGTGAAGTCATGTTGGCTACTTCTGTGTGAATGTGAGAATGAGGAATAAAAACACATTCTATTCTAAAATGTGAACATGTGAATGTCCCATGTGACCATAACGACTCATATGACTGCAACCAGACAATTGTTTGATGGATAAATACCTCAGTGCACATGGACTATCGCTTCAGTTCCCTCAAGAATTTTGTGGTGAAAGAAGCTCCTCTCCAAGGAACGAAGATGCAGAGATTCAACATTCAACAGCTTCTGTGTGAATGTGAGAATGAGGAATAAAAACACATTCTATTCTAAAATGTGAACATGTGAATGTCCCATGTGACCATAACGACTCATGTGACTGCAACCAGACAATTGTTTGATGGATAAATACCTCAGTGCACATGGACTATCGCTTCAGTTCCCTCAAGAATTTTGTGGTGAAAGAAGCTCCTCTCCAAGGAACGAAGATGCAGAGATTCAACATTCAACAGGCATTGTAAGATTTCATTTCTAAGCTGTAAGGTAACTAACAGCCACATTTCCATAACAAAATGAATGTCTACAGGGAGGACTTGGGGCCAATTGGCCCTCTTGTGGGTTTTCTAGGTAAAAAGGCCAAATGGCCCCTGTCTGGGACTTCTAGTGTTAACATTCTGTTGGCTAATACAGAGCCCAACGCGGGAGGGGCGGCACGAGCGCGGGCGCAAAAAAAAAAAAAAAACGGTCCCCAAAAAAAAAAGGTCCCAAAAAAAAAAACCCGAAGAAAAAAAAACCCAAGAAGGGCGGGGGCCGGGGGGAGTGTTTCGCCCGGGGAGTAAATCACTCTAGGATCGCCACTGCATGTACGTCAGGAGGTACTGAGCTCCAACAGATGTTGCCACTTTTGGATCTGAATGTTTTAGCAGGAGCAGCTTCAGCACCGGTGACCTCCTCATCAGGCTGATCAGATGTGTCTGTGTCTTCCGGTTGAAACGCCACATCATCTTCCTCCTCAGAGACCTGCTCATCTCCATCGCTATACTGCTCTGTGTCCTCTGCCTCATTATCAGCAAAGATATGATCCAGAGCTTGGCTTACATTCAATCCTCTTCTCATTGTTGCATGCTGTAAATTGGAGATGTGTACTCTGCAAGTCACCAACTCTAAACTCAATTGGCCTTACATGCCTGGACATGTCTGTCTTTGTTTGTTCTGTCAAACAGGCAAAGAGAAAAGCCCCTGACTGAAGCTCAAGTGGTTGGAGGAAGAGCTGGCTGTAGGCTGTTGGCTGATTGTGTGTTTATGATTTCAGTTTTGGCATTTATTATTGTTTTATAATCTTATATTTTAACTGGGTCGAAATTGATCCTAACAACACAAAGGTCACAATTTTCACCAGAGCATTTTATAATTTAGTAAAATTATTTTTTTGGATTTTATTTTGTTTAAATAGAAGTTCCTGACAAAATCAAAAAGTCTTGATGCAATAAACAAATTTATGTAGTACCTTTATGCATGCTAAACCTAAAAACGGGTCGGTGCCGACCCTAACACTAGAATAATATGTCTCAAACATTATGATAATCTAGTTTATATATATATAGTATCTTGCAAAAGTATTCATCCCCCTTTGTGTTTGTCCTGTTTTGTCGCATTACAAGGTAGAATTGAAATGGATTTTTTTTTTGGTGGTTAGAGCCATTTGATTTACACAACATGCCTACAACTTTAAAGGTGAAAATTGTTGTTTTGTTGTGACACAAACAATAATTAAGATGAAAAAACAAAAATCTGGGGTATGCATAGGTATAGAGATCTTGCATGTGACGTCACAGCCGATCCAGATTGTAACAGACGCCATCTTATCGGTCAAATGCCATATTTCCGCCTTCTACTTCTACTTCTGGTTCTACTTCTGCTTCTACTTCTACCTTTTCTTCTGGAAATCCCGACTATATACAATTCTACTACAACGGCTGCGGCTACAAGCTCTCCCTACCTGTGCACGTTTTTTATGTTTTTTGTGTGTATTTTTGCGTGTTGTTCGTCTGTACCGGACTTCAATATCCACTACAACCGTATGGACTTACTGGACATTGGTTTCCAGCAGAAAATCACGGTTTGTAGCGATTTCCATCACATGCACAACATTCCGGACAAGATAGCGAGACCAGCGGGGTCTCCGTGGATTGTTATCGGGTCTGGCAGGCAAAGGAGGCGGCGTCGGGAGTGGAAGCAAAAGCAAGGCTGCAGGCAGAGCCGGCCTGTTGACTAAGCTCAGAAAACAGCCACTCAAATCTCCACTGCTAAGCCTCTATCTCTCCAACGCCAGATCCATGGTAAACAAGACGGACGATTTGGAATTACAGCTGGAATTACCTTATTCTATTCTATTCTATAATCGGCTGGTCAGTGCTATACTAGATACTACTGATATATCTAGTATCAGTACTAGTAATACTTAAGTGACTTACCCGTCCAATAAGGATTGTTATTTTCTTGTTTACAAGATGCCACATCTGAGGGGGGCTGAGTCGCTGACAAATCCTGAATTTCTGTAAAGATAACTGTCCAGAGATTTATAAGCACGCAGTGCTTCACCACTGAACAGCAAGGGAAAGTTAATGAGGTAATTATACACGTCTGGGTATTCCACCTCTGGCAGTTCAACATCCACTGACACGGTTGTGAAAACTACGTCCGGTAATCGATAAGGGTCACTAATCTGTAGGTCGTTTATTTTAGACACATACCTAATTATCTGTTCATTAGAAAAATGAGCCGTGTAGTCCATCGGTTGAAATTGATCCATTTTGTATACGAGTGCAGCAGTATTCAGCTGTGTTTTTTACTGACAAGATGGCGGCTGTTTACATTCCGGTCACGTGACTGCAAGATCTCTATTCACCCCCTTTTATAGGAAACCCCTAAATAAGAGCTGGTCCAAACAATTCAATTCATAAGTCACATAATTAGTTGATTAAGATCCACCTGTATGCAATCAAAGTGTTACATGATCTGTAACATGACAACTATATAAATCAACCTGTTCTGGAAGGACCCTGTCTCTGCAACACTACAAAGCAAGCAAGATGAGAACCAAGGAGCCTCCAAACAGGTCAGAGACAAAGTTGTGAAGAAGTTTAGATCTGGGTTGGGTTATAAAAAAAAAATCCCAAACTTTGAATATCCCAGGGAACACCATTAAATCCATTATAGCAAAATGGAAAGAATATGTCACCACTACAAACTGACAAGAGAAGCCCACCCAGCAAAACTCACAGACCAGGTAAGGAGGGCAATATTCAGAGATGCAACAAAGACACCAAAGATAATGCTGATGGATCTGCAAACATCCACAGTGGAGATGGGAGTATCTATCCATAGGACCACTTTAAGTCATACACTCCACAGAGTGGGGCTTGATGGAAGAGTGGCCAGAAAAAAAGTCATTGCTTAAGAAAACACATTTGGAGTTTGCCCAACAGCATGTGGCAGACTCCCCAAACACATGGAAGAAGATTCTCTGGTCAAATGAGACTAAAATTGATCTTTTTGGCCATCATGGGAAATGCCATGAGTGGCGCAAAGCCAACACCCTGAGAACACCATTCCTACAGCGAAGCATGGTGTTGGTAGCATCATGCTGTGGGGATATTTTTCATCTGCAGGGACAGGAAAGCTGGTCAGGACTGAAGGAAAGCTGGATGGCACTAAATGAATGGCAATTCTGGAGGAAAACCTGTTTGAGTCGGCCAGAGGTTTGAGACTGGGACGAAGGTTCACATTCCAGCAGGACAATGACCCTAAACATACTGCTAAAGCAACACTGGAGTGGTTTTAAGGGAAACATTTAAATGTCTTGGAATGGCCTAATCAAAGCCCAGACTTCAATCCAACTGAGAATCTGTGGCATAATTTGAAGATTGCTGTACACGAAAGCAACCCATTAACTTGGAGGAGTTGGAGCAGTTTTGCCTTGATGAATGGGTGAAAATCCCAGTGGATAGATGTGCTAAGTCCATAGAGACATACCCCAAGAGACTTGCAGCTGTAATTGCAGCAAAAGGTAGCTCTACAAAGTATTGACTTTGGGGGAGTGACTATCTATGCACACTCCAGATTTCTGTTTTTTCATCTTAATTATTGTTTGTGTCACATCCATCCATCCATTCATTATCTGTAGCCACTTATACTGTCCTACAGGGTCACGGGCAAGCTGGAGCCTATCCCAGCTGACTATGGGTGAGAGGCGGGATACACCCTGGGCAAGTTGCCAGATTATCACAGGGCTGACTGTCTCATCTCTCATCTCATCTCATTATCTCTAGCCGCTTTATCCTTCTACAGGGTCATGGGCAAGCTGGAGCCTATCCCAGCTGACTATGGGCGAGAGGCGGGATACACCCTGGGCAAGTTGCCAGATTATCGCAGGGCTGACTGTGTCACAGTAAAACAATTTTCACCTTTAAAGTTGTAGGCATGTTGTGTAAATCAAATGGGGCTAACCCCCAAAAAAATCCATTTTAATTCCAGCTTGTAATGTGACAAAACAGGACAAACACAAAGGAGGAAGAATACTTTATATATCAGAATCAGAAACACTTTTATTGCCAGGTATGTGAACACACATGAGGAATTTGACTCCGATTCCACTTAAGTCCCGAGGCAGCCGTCCGCGGTGCCATCTTGGGTGGATTTTATATATATATATAGAGAGAGAGTGTGTGTGTATATGTGTGTGTGTGTGTGTGTGTGTGTGTGTGTGTGTGTGTGTGTGTGTGTGTGTGTTAACCTGAAACCAGTGACTGCTGCAGAATTGGCCTGGTAGCCAGATACGTCAATATAACTTGCATCAATCTGAGGTTGAAAAAATATAGTGAGTGTGTATAGTTTATTTAGTATATTTAGTTTTAAGCGATATAACATGATGACTAATAATAATAATAATAATAATTTGACAATGTTGTGTAACACTTACTGAACTTCGAATTTCAGAATTATACGTCTTGTATTTTGTGCTACTTTGATCAGTGAGTTGAAAGTCAAAATCTTCATTGATAGCCAGAGAGAAGCTTAATGGATGATAAATGTCTGTGGGGGGAAAAGATACCAGAAATTAAAAATTTTGTAAAATACAAATATTACATTAAAATTACATGATGCTTCACTAAGAAGCAAGGATTAAAATCATACCTCTGACTGGAGCAGATGGAGTTGTGACATTTGGTGGTCTTGAGGTGGTTGGTGTGCTTGATCTGATTGAAATACTGAGGTTTGATGTGGTTGAAGTGGGTGTGGGAGTGATGGGTGATGTGCCTGGCCTGGATGTGTTTGAAAGGCCTGTTGTGGGTGAAGTAGGGGCAGTTGGGAACTTGTCTAATATGGGTGGGATGGGTGTGGTTGAGATGTTTGTTGTTGGGGAAGTAGGAGAAGTTGAGGACGGGTCTAATGTGGGTGAAGTGGATGTGGTTGAGATGCCTGTTGTGGGGGAAGGAGATGTGATTGAGAACTGGTCTAATGTGGGTGGGGTGGGTGTGGTCATGATGCCTGTTGTCGGGGAAGTAGGTGCAGTTGATGACTGGTTTAATGTGGGTGGGGTGGGTGTGGTTGAGATGCCTGTTGTGGGGGAAGTAGGTGCAGTTGAGGACTGGTTTAATGTGGGTGGGGTGGGTGTGGTTGAGATGCCTGTTGTCAGGGAAGTAGGCGCGGTTGAGGACGGGTCTAATATGGGTGAAGTGGGTGTGGTTGAGATGCCTGTTGTCGTTGTCGGGGAAGTAGGCATGGTTGAGATATATATTCCCCAGAATATTTCCCAGAATATTTCCTGAGATGTGTTGAGATTTGTTGAGGACAGGTTTGATGTGGGTGAATTGGGCAGGGTTGAGACCCCTGTTGTGGGGGAAGTGGACGTAGTTGAGACGCCTGTTGTGCGTGAAGTGGGTGTGGTTGAGACGCCTGTTGTGGGAGAAGTAGGCACAGTGGAGGACTGTTCGAATGTGGGTGAAGTTGGTGAGGTTGAGACACCTGTTGTGGGGGAAGTGGACTTGGTTGAGACACTTGCTGTGGAAGAATTGGACACCGTTGACAGGTCTGATGTGGTTGTAGTGGGTATGGGTAACACGGTTGAGAGAGCTGATATGGATTGGTTTGAGGTGCCTGGAGTTTGAGCAGTCACCATATTCTTAAAAAATAAATAAATAAATAAATAAATAAATAAAAGCAAAATTGTGAAAAATTTAGCACTTCTCACAGGGTGTACCCCATGTAAATACCCTTTAATTGAGTTTTATTATTATTATTATTATTATTATTATTATTTGATCCTTTCCATGTTTTGTGTGTTCATGCACATTTATGATCATGGCTTATTTCTTAAATACTTTTTTTTTTTTTTTAATAAAATAGCGGTAAGTCGCCTGGTGCTTATGAACAATTTTTGTTCACTGTGTGGGCCAAAAATAATTGTTAGTGTTGGAGGTCTCACAAAACTAAATTAAAATATATTTTATATTGTTTAGCACCTGGCTGATAAGAGCACAAGTTCAGTGGATTTGTGTTTGATTTTGGTTGTTTTGAATGATATTTTCTTTGTGTATTTTTGAGGGTTTTTTTTCCTTTCTTTAGCTCATACGGTGTGTTTGTGAAGACTATTCTAATGGAATTTTTCGTATAGCCCTGTGTGTGTGTGTGTGTGTGTGTGTGTGTGTGTGTGTGTGTGTGTGTGTGTGTGTGTTAGGGGTTCATGACCCATTCATGAACCTGGCGCTATGTGTGTTTGTGAGATGGTTAGTACGTGGAGGAAGAAATTAGCAACAATGGCGCTTGGTCCCCTGGGTCTGCTAAATATTAGGGAATATACCGTCAAAGGGAATATATATACTGTATGATGACTAACGACATTTCCTTCTGTTGTAATAGTTTAAATCCTTGCTTTCGATTGGGTTATGGTTTTTAACAGAATGTTCCACAAGGATATAAAGGCCATCAAGAAAGTGGAGCGGCTTGCGTGCCCTGAACCATTTTTTGCTCTGCTTTTCTCTTTGCATTGAGAAACCAACAATAAAGATTCTTTTTCTCTGCTTGGATCCAAACGAGTGAGAGGGTTTTTTCCACCACACTATATTCTTAATAAAGCAACTTTTTATTCACCATCAGTTGAAGATTACAACTATCAATTAACTGCAGATGCTACACCCTGCCTCTCACCTGAAGTCAGCTGGGATTGCTTTCAGCTTCCCCTGTGACCCTGATGCTTCAGCTGTCGGGATGGATGGATGGATGGATGGATGGATGGATGGATGGATATTTATATCATTTTTTTTAATATCGGATTCAACACCAGCTATTTTAAGGGACTACGATTAGTTGGATTAATTGTAATAATCAATCAAATTATATTTAGTACTGTAAAATCTGCAGTTGACTGCTTAAAAAATGCAGCCCAGAGACCATGCTGCATTCTCAAAATGATATTTTGTTTGTTTATATTTCACTACAAGTGTAATTATGTATTTGTAAGAACAGAACTGCTACTGAACAGTCACTTTTCAAATTCGGTGGAAATTAAGATAACTTAAGGTAAATTAAAGCAACTCAAACTACATTACACTTAGAAATCCTGATATTTGAAAGGGCCCAGTTGAGTTCTTAACTAGAAATAAACTGAAGAAGTATTGTTTCTTTACCTTCTGAATTTGTCCTTGCATATAAATGAGCAGAATAACAACAAATCTCAGGAAATATTCTGTTGTCCCTGTAACATAAAGATAAAGGATAAAAATCAAAGACGTCATATGCAAGTCTTAAACACATATAATATTAACTTATCAGCAGCACAGGTTTTGGTTTAGGATTCCCAGGAAAATGGCTGTAGTTCCAGGGAATTGACATTTATTTAAGAACAGCTGCCACCCCATTCCAATGTCCAATTTCATCCTGAACAGTTTTGAAAAAAAAAAAACCCTCATATATTGTAATACTTTTGCTGACCTTGCACATAAGTCTGCTGTTGAATAAAATTAACTATTTCTGAGACTTAAGGTCAACAGTAGCTTAATTCTTGGTGCTCATGCTGCTAATGTTCAGCTGAATCCTTTAATAAGTTCTTTATCCAACAGAAAAGAAAGTACAAGGACATGTGGCTTTCAACAAACAGTTGAAAAGCATGATTAGCTCTTTCATCATGTCGTACTTACTACTCCTTCTATTCTATGAAGGGCATAATCCCTTGTTATTTTTAGGTGTCCTACTGATAGTAAATCTGTAGAGTAAAATTGTCATAAGGCTTAAAGGGCTTAAAAAGGAGCTTCAAATGATGAACTACTTTTGCTTATGAAGTACTTTTAAAATAGTTCTAACTAAAGTTTTGTTTATTGTGATACATAGCAGTTATTTCAGCAAGAGTGATGTTGAATTTATTAGATTTTCGCTAGAAGGAAGTTAAAAAAGATATGCAGAATGATCATTTTGCTACCAGCAAGTTACATATTATGGTCCTAGTTGATATCTACTTGAACAAACAGAGTTAAATATAAATGATTCCTTGGATAAAAATATTATTGTAAATGAGTAGTTTTGTTGCATTTATCCAAAATATTAGCTTACCTTTTTTAGCCATGATACTCAAATATATTTTGAACTTCAGCAGGTACTACGTCAGTTTTTCTATATATAAATACAAGAGTTAATTGTTACATTTAGAAAACATCAAAAAGTGGTAAAATAACTTTATTATTAAAGGTTTCCAGTATAAAATACAAATGGTAACTCTATTCAGATTGTTTTTCTGTTGATTCCTTTTATATAAGCATTTGGTTAAAACTTTTCCACTTGGTTCATCTGTATTTTATTTGTTAGTATGGCACATCTGCTGCCAAATTCCTTTGTAAGTGACACGTCTGCGCCTGCTTGCGCTCAAGACTCCACTTCCCAACATTCACAGCAGCCTTCAAACATGGCCACCGTGGACTACAGCACCCATCCTGCACTTCACCACTCAGTCCCCTATTACTGATTGCACACACTTGGACTCAATCACCACAATATGCTATTTAAACACTCTCACTACACCTAATCGTTGTGAAGTTACTGTTGTGTCTGACTTTACTAAGCAGTTTGAGTATTGTGTTCTGGGTTTGAATTTGTTTTGGCCTTGCCTCTGATTTCCTGTTTGTATCTCACCTGACCATTGCTTGTTTTTAATTCTGCTTTCTGCCGTACGATTTGATTTAATCTGCCTGAATAAACTTTCAGCTTATACCGTATATCCTTCTGTTGCCTACCTTTGACAGTAACTTATTATTGACACAATAATATACAAGAATGAGTGCATTTAATAAGCACTCATTCTCATAGCTAGAACTAGTCTTTAAACAAAACAGTACATTATATTCGTGGTAATATAAATTTTGTGCAAGATTTCAATCAGAAAATAACTTTAATGCACATTTCCATAAATACACATCATACATCTTAAACAGGGATGCTTTGGCCATTAATTCAAATAGCAATGCAGACATTTACGGAAACTGAATACCTTTTGTTTATTTAGTTGTAGGGATGGATTGCCATGCCTTAGCCATAGTAACCGTTTATGAACCATCTTCTCCCTTTCACTGTACAGCATTGAACACACCAATCCCTGTACTCGATGCCATGTTCTATCTCCGCCCATTCTTCTGACTCCCTGTAATGGTATTGGATACAGAGATCTCATCTCATCTCATTATCTCTAGCCACTTTATCCTGTTCTACAGGGTCGCAGACAAGCTGGAGCCTATCCCAGCTGACTACGGGCGAAAGGCGGGGTACACCCTGGACAAGTCGCCAGGTCATCACAGGGCTGACACATAGACACAGACAACCATTCACATTCACACCTACGGTCAATTTAGAGTCACCAGTTAACCTAACCTGCATGTCTTTGGACTGTGGGGGAAACCGGAGCACCCGGAGGAAACCCACGCGAACACGGGGAGAACATGCAAACTCCGCACAGAAAGGCCCTCGCCGGCCACAGGGCTCGAACCCAGGACCTTCTTGCTGTGAGGCAACAGCGCTAACCACTACACCACCGTGCCGCCTGGATACAGAGATGATACCAGATACCAAATACAGTGACGTCACGACTGTGCTTTAAACCTGCGGCGGAATCGAAATTCCTTCTCTCTGGCGGTGGGTTTCCATGCGTGAAAAAGACGCCGTTGCATCTGTGCTACAGAAGACCAAAGGACAAAGAACGAGCTATTGATACCGGACCTTTAGCCAAAGTTCAATGTATTTGATCTTCGCATAGTTGTAGTAATAACTGAACCGGTCAGTTACTGCAGCCCACGCAGTATTTTAAAGAGAAAAGGCGACCGGATCCCTTTTCCCTTTCACAACGTCGACAAACTACTAACAAGATTCCTTCCAGATCATTGGATGACCGACGGGACACCGAAGATCTTCAGCTGATGAGCTGTGAAAGTAAAAGGAACAGAACTGTTTTCTCCCTGGACCTGCGCGCCGCGCTGTCTTCAAATAACAGACAGTGCACTTTCAGTCGCCAAGCAAGAGTGATCATGAGTAAGGCTGGCATCTGGGCAATTGTTGGTCTTAGTTGTGGCTAGTTAATGTGAAGAGTGTTGTTTATTTGAATTCATTCATGGTTTAAATATACGCATTTTGATTCACATGAAAGTCGGTCTTAGACTGCGTGTTGTTTGATTTGCTTTGTTTGCTATCTGTATTTAGTTAGCTCGTGCATGCGTTCTCTCTCTCACTCTCTCTCTCTCTCTCTCTTTTTAACTCCCTCTGTCGCACTACACTCCTCAACACTGGGATTTCAGGAGTAGCTAAGGGTTGAGTAGAGGTTGGGTTTAAGGCCTAGCCGAGACTAGTTAGTGTGCTTGAAAAAGTTTTATTTTTATTATTCGTTTTCACCCGTTTTTTGGATCCACTACTCCTCCTAGGGCTTTCAAGATAGAGACACCGTTCCAACACTGAAACGTAGGGCCTGATCTGGAATGGCGTGCTTGTTCTCAGCTTTTGGATCAACACACCTGTTCTTTCGTTCTTGTCGTTTTTCTGTTGTTTTTTTCCCATAGAAAATGAATAAGGCTCACGAATCGAATCGTCCTGCTCGGACACGCTTCATCACAGATGCACCAAACCTCATGTGATACCTCAGGCCAACTCCCCAGACACACATGGGCGCCACCGGGGGGGAAAGGTTAGAACAATTCTAGGGGCCCAGCACTGCCATGGGGCCCTTTAAGGGGCTGATAATATGCTTTTAATGATTTTAATAAGACTTTTGAAATAACAACAATGCAATATTCCATTTTGTAAAATGAGCTAATTGAACAAGGTTGTCTATTTCTTGAGTTCTTCAACATATTGTCATTTAACCCTCCCCCTTTTGCGAAATGGTACAGTCCAGTCCTGGTAGAAGCGCGATGCGTTAAATCTGTGTGCTGATCAGTGCAACGCTACTTGCTGCTGTGTCGCGGTGCAGCAGCCAGCCAGCCAGCAGTGGAGTGCGTACAGTCTATGACCCCTAAATATGAAGAGTGGCTGTCAAAAACGTAAAGAAAGGCAGCTGAAAGCTGAGAGGGACCGGAGAGGCAGACAACTGGTCACTCAGTTTTTCCCAAAGAAAGGTAGCTATCGCTCACATGTGTGTTCAAAATATTAGCGAATGGTAAATGAACAGTATGAACGTGGTTGGATTAGCCTATCAAGAGAACACTTTTGCAGTTTGTACAGTGACATTTTTTCCATTTTAATAACTGAACTGACTTGTGTGATAAACAAGATGAAATATTACGTTATGCTGGTGCTAATAACGTGCTAATAACCAGTTTCATAACTAATGGGGTGCCCTAAATATGCACAGATTCAGCCTCAGGGGGACCTCCGCCCTACCAAACCACTGAACCCCCCTTTGGAGAAGGAGGTAAGCAGCAATACAACCCATACATGCTTTAGGATTGAAGTTATTAATGAGCGAGCGCCATATACAGTTTGCTAGATTAAAGTGTTGCTAATAACGGACACCAGTCAAGTGTTTGACATGGTTACGTGTGTGGAATGTTCACACGTTCTAAACCACTAGTTATTTAAATCTTTACTGTATGAGTAGTGTAAATATTGTTCTTCATGTTTACATTTGGATTGGTTGATATTGCTGGTAAGAATCTATCTTGAATATTGAATATTTTATTGTTCATGGATATTTGAATATTTGCTTTGACAATAAATGAGTGCTGCCTAAAAGAAAGCATAAACTCTCAGTGGATTTCTTGCAGTGCATTATGTTGTATGAAATAACTGCTGCCTAGTTATTAATCAAGGCAGGAAATTGTGATTACTGATGTTTTCTGGAACTCTCTGGCACTGAAGTAGCCTATAAAGAATGTATATCTTATAAATCCATACAGATACAGTGATGCATGCAAGTTGTGTCAACACATGAACGAATGAACTCCATACTAAGTAGCCCAATTTTGCACACTTGAATGAAGAAGCGTTCAAAGCAGTGTGTTAAATAATGTTGGTTATGTTTATTTACAGTCAACTCAATAATAACTGCTGCATCATTCACCATTTATTTCCTTTTTCTTTTTATGTATGGGCTTATATTGGCCTGAATTATGTCTGTGCTTATACTCCCATCTACTGGTCAAACAATATAAAAGTGTAAATTAGAAAACAAGGTCAAAAACTCCTGGTCCATGGAGGGGCAACCAATAGTCTAACTCTGCTTACGCTCAAATTTCTGTCTAGACACACTTTGCTTTGAACATATTGCCTTTTTGCAGAACAGTACACACAGCTTTCTACCTAACATAACAATCCATGGGATTTCCATAGGTATTTTGATGCTGGGTAGAAAACTTTTTCTATGATTTATTAGCAGTCACATCACACATTTCACTACCAATTGTCCTAGCACAAGAAGGCATGTGGCAAAATCTTGAATTTTCATTTGTGATTGTAAATGCACCAGAATTAGTCACTGACCAGTTTTCATCTAGTCCCTGGTAGGTTAATGCATAAAATGTAATAACAAAGTCACAAACTCAAGGTCCATGGGCTATCAAAAGTCAAATAATGACAATAATGCAATTGTGACGAGGGTGGGCAAAGTTGGGGGGCCCAAAATTCTAATCTTTCATGGGGCCCAAAATTTCTGGCAGCGCCCCTGCAGACACACATATGCATTCGGTTCTGACCCGCACTCATTTTTTCCTTTCTTTTCATCCCCCACTTTTTCATCCATTCACTTCCATTCATTTTTGGCTCCATTGAAAATGAATGGCGTTTCAGGAAAAAAGCTTTCACTCTCCGTCAAATTTTTTAACTGAGTGACCAAACTTCAAGAGGCTTCATATGATGCCTCAGGGCAAGTCCCCGCACATATCCATCCCCTCATCTGAGACCTGCACTCATCTTTTTCTTGGTTTTCACACATCCTTTTTTTGGTCCATAGGCTTCCATTGATTTTTGGCCCCATTCAAATGAATGGAGTTTTGCTCAGTAACACTTCACCACATATCCACTGGTGTAGTGTGATGGTATACAGCTTTTGGATCAATGCACCCATTAGCATGTTAGTATGCTAGCTGTTAGCATGTTAGTATGCTAGCATGTTAGTGTTAGCTGTTAGCATGCTAGCATGCCAGCTGTTACCATGCTAGCTGTTAGCATGATAGCATGTTAGCATGCTCACTGTTAGCATATGAGCATGCTCACGTTAGTATGCTAGCTGTTAGCATGCTAGCATGATAGCATGCTAGCATGTTAGTATGTTAGAATGTTAGCATGTTAGCTGTTAGCATGTAGGTATGCTAGCTGTTAGCATGTTAGCTTGTTAGCATGCTAGCTTGTTAATATGTTAGCTGTTAGCATGTAAGTATGTTAGCTGTTAGCATGTTAGCAGGTTAGCATGCTAGCTGTTAGCATACTAGCTGTTAGCAGGTTAGCATGCTAGCTGTTAGCATGTTAGCTGTTAGCATGTAAGCATGTACAGCTCAGCAAGCACACTTTGCATTTTCTCTGTGGAAATGCAGTCTAGTTTTTAAACTACAGATCCTTTGTCTCTCCCTCATGTGCTCTCCTTGTTGCCCATCCCATTTTAGGCAAGGCTAAGCACAATGCTCGCACATTCCATTCACACACTCACACACACTCTCACACACACACATACTCACACACACAGACACACATAAACACATGATTTCCCTCTCACATTTTAACATCCACTCGCTCCTACACTGTAAACTTGTATATAGCTTATTACTTCTGATTACCATTAGTGCCTTAGTTATCATTATATACACTACTGATCATTACCTGTATACATTGTATCACCATTTATATTGAATTATTCCTTGGCTGCTATTGTTGCTATATCTGATTAGTATTATTTTGCTAATTCGTGTCAGCTATTTCAATAAATGGTATCTTTGGAATAAACTGTGTCCTGTCTATTGCTACAATATTCACTGAGTGCCAACCTCTGCCAAACAAGTATTCTAATTGCCTTCGCCCATTTGGTTGTTATATGAATGTTATAGATCTAGAGTAAACGTATTACATTAGAGCTACAATACTCACTAAAACTATAGCAACATCACCACTAAGTTATTCCATTGATTTTAATAGTTTAGCTATAAACTATTAGACACTTGAATTAATGATTAATGAATTTATGAGACTGATCCCTTTTTACATGAGAGTGATTTGATAAACCTATTGCACCTACATAGTAATTTTGCATCATTATAGGAAATGTACCTGATGAGGTCTGTCAGTTGATATTTCTCATTATTACAGTATACACCTGTTCCTTTTTTAAATAAAGAATTCCTAGCATTTTGAATTTATTACAAAGCTATTACATGTGTTACTGTTTATATGATCAAATTACATCCTTATGTAATAGGGGACTATAGAGGAATCCATTTTTAGCTTAATGATATTTTTCCTGGATCTGCAAATTAAAGTTACAAATAAAATGGAGTATCATGTAATATCACAATGTTATATGGAAACGAGTGTTTTACTGGGAAATACACCACTCATATTTTTCATATGAGCTACATCTGGGACATGGAGAATCAAAACCATGGCATACAGTGGTGCTTGAAAGTTTGTGATTAATATTTTTGTGTCATTTCTTTACCTGGGTTCTCTTTATCTACTTTTAGGATTTGTGTGAAAATCTGATGATGTTTTAGGTCATATTTATGCAGAAATACAGAAAATTCTAAAGTTTCAAGCACCACTGTAAATCTCTGTGTCACTCCAGAAAATTGATGAATTGTTTTGATAAATTTGGGTACTTTTTGTTTGTGAATGTGTCTATATCATAAAGAAAATCATACAGTGGCTTGCAGATCTGGAGTTTTTCTTCTCATGTTGAAAAACTCATATTTTTCATATGAAATACATTGGGGATCTGAGTGACATATTTCCTGATATTTCACTCCAATGATGTCACTCCCAGTGTTTTCCCGCTGACTAGATACATGTCAAAACCGCACAAAGGAAGCTAAAGTCACTGAAAAGTGTAACTGGGAAGTGGAAAAAATAAAAATGCACCTTGAGTTGTCAAGCCTATTTTACCGTTCCTCATTCCCTGAACTGTTCGAGTGTTAATCATGAAAGACAAATGCTACTACATGCTTATTTTCACTAAAACATATTATAAACAGAATGTAATATTCACTATATCATGAAAATGTAGTTTTTATGACTTACCTTGTCTCCAGCCAGCTCACATTTATCTCATTAAATAGGAGTAAGTTTGCCAGAAATGTCTTGGCTGAAAGCTGTCCATAAAAATCCCTTACTGTATCTTAAAAAAGTTGTGTGTTCATACTTACCAAACCAGTTTAGATTTCAGACTTATCTCTTGTTTCTTGTCTTCAAATCATATCAGGTGAGTAGGTTGACAGGTATTAGACTTATCTCATCTCATTATCTCTAGCCGCTTTATCCTGTTCTACAGGGTCGCAGGCAAGCTGGAGACTATCCCAGCTGACTACGGGCAAAAGGCGGGGTACACCCTGGACAAGTCGCCAGGTCATCGCAGGGCTGACACATAGACACAATTTAGAGCCACCAGTTAACCTAACCTGCATGTCTTTGGACTGTGGGGGAAACTGGAGTACCCGGAGGAAACCCACGCGGACACGGGGAGAACATGCAAACTCCGCACAGAAAGGCCCTCACCGGCTGCGGGGCTCGAACCCGGACCTTCTTGCTGTGAGGCGACAGCGCTAACCACTACACCACCGTGCCGCCCAGGTATTAGACTGTCTGGCTAAAAGTATGTGGAACTCTGACTATCAAACCCATATGTCATTCTTTCCTAAACTGGTGGGGGAAAAAATGGTTCCAGATGAATGTACTTCATGAGCTGTGCAAGCAAAGTGTTTCTGAGGCTGTAGTTAGCATGACAAGTACTTAATAGTTGTGATGGCTGTATATTTCTTTAAATAATCACTCATAAAACTACATAACACCTAATATTTAGGGATTTTTTTATTAATAAATAAATCAATGGTAATTAAGCTAGTATTGTTTTTAACAATATCCATCCATCCATTATCTGTCACTGCTTATCTTGTTCTACAGGGTCGCAGGCAAGCTGGAGCCGATCCCAGCTGACTATGGGCGAGAGGTGGGGTACACCCTGGACAAGTCGCCAGGTCATCACAGGGCTGACACAGAGACAAACAACCATTTTTAACAACATAAATTATTATTATTATTATTATTATTATTACAACCCCGATTCCAAAAAAGTTGGGAAAAAGTACAAATTGTAAATAAAAACGGAATGCAATGATGTGGAAGTTTCAAAATTCCATATTCAATTCAGAATAGAACGTAGATGACATATCAAATGTTTAAACTGAGAAAATGTATCATTTAAAGATTTTAAATTTCATGATAACAACATATCTCAAAAAAGTTGGGACAATGCCATGTTTACCACTGTGAGACATCCCCTTTTCTCTTTACAACAGTCTGTAAACGTCTGGGGACTGAGGAGACAAGTTGCTCAAGTTTAGGGATAGGAATGTTAACCCATTCTTGTCTAATGTAGGATTCTAGTTGCTCAACTGTCTTAGGTCTTTTTTGTCGTATCTTCCATTTTATGATGCGCCAAATGTTTTCTATGGGTGAAAGATCTGGACTGCAGGCTGGCCAGTTCAGTACCCAGACCTTTCTTCTACGCAGCCATGATGCTGTAATTGATGCAGTATGTGGTTTGGCATTGTCATGTTGGAAAATGCAAGGTCTTCCCTGAAAGAGATGTCGTCTGGATGGGAGCATATGTTGCTCTAGAACCTGGATATACCTTTCAGCATTGATGGTGTCTTTCCAGATGTGTAAGCTGCCCATGCCACATACACTAATGCAACCCCATACCATCAGAGATGTAGGCTTCTGAACTGAGCACTGATAACAACTTGGGTCGTCCTTCTCCTCTTTAGTCCGAATGACACGGTGTCCCTGATGTCCATAAAGAACTTCAAATTTTGATTCATCTGACCACAGAACAGTTTTCCACTTTGCCACAGTCCATTTTAAATGAGCCTTGGCCCAGAGAAGACGTCTGCGCTTCTGGATCATGTTTAGATACGGCTTCTTCTTTGAACTATAGAGTTTTAGCTGGCAACGGCGGATAGCATGGTGAATTGTGTTCACAGATAATGTTCTCTGGAAATATTCCTGAGCCCATTTTGTGATTTCCAATACAGAAGCATGCCTGTATGTGATGCAGTGCCGTCTAAGGGCCCGAAGATCACGGGCACCCAGTATGGTTTTCTGGCCTTGACCCTTATGCACAGAGATTCTTCCAGATTCTCTGAATCTTTTGATGATATTATGCACTGTAGATGATGATATGTTCAAACTCTTTGCAATTTTACACTGTCGAACTCCTTTCTGATATTGCTCCACTATTTGTCGGCGCAGAATTAGGGGGATTGGTGATCCTCTTCCCATCTTTATTTCTGAGAGCCGCTGCCACTCCAAGATGCTCTTTTTATACCAGTCATGTTAATGACCTATTGCCAATTGACCTAATGAGTTGCAATTTGGTCCTCCAGCTGTTCCTTTTTTGTACCTTTAACTTTTCCAGCCTCTTTATTGCCCTTGTCCCAACTTTTTTGAGATGTGTTGCTGTCATGAAATTTCGAATGGGCCAATATTTGGCATGAAATTTCAAAATGTCTCACTTTCGACATTTGATATGTTGTCTATGTTCTATTGTGAATACAATATCAGTTTTTGAGATTTGTAAATTATTGCATTCCGTTTTTATTTACAATTTGTACTTTGTCCCAACTTTTTTGGAATCGGGGTTGTATTAGTGACATGAAATTATTTGAAAGTTCAGAGTCCTTCAACCTAGAGCTTCTCTGCAGGTTTGAGCTGAGAGACAGCAAACACAAAATTGATTCAATAAAATAATACCATATTGAAAATTCACTTTATTAATAAGATTTATAGTATTTTATTAGAAAGGTGATGGAGTATTCCCAGAGGTGGCCATGACAGTAATGAAAGTCCTAGTAATGAAAGAAACTGTGTATAAAGGGAGCCCTGCGATAACCTGGCGACTTGTCCATGGTGTACCCTGCCTCTCACCCATAGTCAGCTGGGATAGGCTCCAGCTTGCCTGCGACCCTGTAGAACAGGATAAAGCGGCTAGAGATAATGAGATGAGATGAGCATATGATGCCTCTGTTGTGTGTGAATCAGTAGTTATCCGACTGTTTACAAATACTTGGTCTTGTCTCCTGAACCCATGTAATTTTCCGTAAAAAGTCTGTAGTGTCCGTAGGCCTGGTACTAAATCATAGAATGGATGCCATGTTTGATAATTATTGGTATGTTGCTATTTGTTGTTGGATACTTTTATCAAACATAAGCACTCAGCGTAAATTGGATTAATACATACAGTGATACAACTTGAATACTTGTTTGTAGTGTCCGTAGGCCCCTTGTCGTGTCCATAGGCCCCAAGCATTCTTGTTCCTATTATTCAGTGATTTACCCATATTTCTCCCATAAAATTCACCAATTTTGTTACAAATAAGTAAAACAATTTTCTATATGAGCAAATGATTATACAATGAAAGGACAGTAATGGTATGAGTGTCAATTTGATGAAAATTATTTAACATGAGAGCAAACAAAGAATAACTTTTAACATTTTGAGTCATATGATTAGCACTGTAGCGCTGCCGGTTTTCAGTCTACGATGCTAGTTGTCAAATCTCACATCAATTTATATAAATAAATACTTTTTTTGTTATAAAATTAGTCAAAATCACATAATAATTCTTGTTTGTAGTGTCTGTAGGCCCAAAGCATTCTTGTTCCTATTTTGCAGTGATTTACCCATATTTCTCCCATTAAATTTACAAATTTGGTTAAAAATAAGTAAACAAATTTTATTTATGTGCAAATACAACGAAGGAACAGTAATGGTATGAGTGTCAAATTAATGAAAATTATTTAACATGAGAGCAAACAAAGAATACATTTTAACATTTTGAGTCATATGATTAGTGCTGTAGTGCTGCCTGTTTTTAGTCTACAATGCGAGTTGTCAAATCTCACATCAGTCAATATAAATAATTTTTTTTTGTTATAAAATCAGTAAAAATAACATAGGCAACTTGTAGTGTCCGTAGATCCAGATTTTCACTGATCTTGTTCCCATTATTTAACATCAGTAGTAAACATACATTCTGTATTTACAATGGCAGTTGCCTTATCTCACATCCACCTACATAAAGATATGTAAATAAGTTGTTTTTTTTAATCACTAAATAATTCCTGCATGAATGATGTATTTTGTGCACATTATGTACAGAACTACAGCACTTCCTACAAGTCATGCCTTTACCTTTCAGCTTGATCCAGAAATGTGTAATTTAAAAAATGAATTTTAATTTAAATACTGAGTAATTTACTTAATACTAAATCATAGGCTGGGAATGTAATTTCACGTGCATTCATGAATGTAATTTCATTACGTTAGACCTAAGAAATACATAATGACATTTTGATATGGATTTATAAGCATTTATTTCACATGTTCTGTTTTAAAGTTTATGAATAAAGGTTATTTTACACTAAATATTGTATATAATCATTGCCATTTATTGATAAATAAAACTTCATTATGAGTATTTAGTGTCCGTAGGCTCTCAATACATGGGTCTAGATATCTGGGTTGTTGTTGTTTTTTAAATGTAGGTCCGAATAAAAAAAAAAAAAAACTTTCAGTACCACATTCCCAATATATTTGTCAGCAAAAATAATCACTTTACTTCTTGAAACTGCTTAATCAAATTTTGACCATTTTTGCAACACAATGCGTACACCTGATTGTGCTGTAGCCATCTTCTCGTGCCTAGTCTGCCGGAAATTAAATGAACAAATCAAAACTTGGCATATTCCAGACAAACCAAATCATTCATGTTTAACATCAATAACAAGCCGGATGGTCCCTCTCCTCTTTAGCCTGGAGGACGTGGTGTCCATGATTTCTATAAAGAATTTCTACTTTTGATTCATCAGACCTTGGGGCAATTTTCTACTTCACTTCAGTCCATCATAAAAGAGCTCAGGCCCAGAGAAGGTGGCGGTGTTTCTGGATATTGTTTATATCTGGTTTTAACTTGTGTTTGTGGATGAAGCAACAAAATGTTTTCACAAACGATGGTTTTCTGAAGTGTTCCTGAGCCCATACACTGATTTCCACTACAGACATGTGTCTGCTTTTAATGCAGTGTCGCCTGAGGGCCTGAAGATCACAGGCATCCGATGTCAGTTTTCAGCCTTGTCTCTTGCATACAGAGATTTCTCCAGATTCTCTGAATCTTTTAATGATATTATGTATCATAGATGATGTGATCCACAAATTCTTTGCAGTTTTACATTGAAGAACGTTATTCTTAAATTGTTGCACTGTTTGCCCACGCAGTCTTTCACAGAGCGGTGAACCCCTCCCCATCTTTACTTCTGAGAGACTCTGCCTCTCTGGGATGCTCTTATTTATACCTACAGTGGTGCTTGAAAGTTTGTGAACCCTTCAGAATTGTCTACATTTCTGCATAAAGATGACCTAAAACATCATCAGATTTTCACAGAAGTCCTAAAAGTAGATAAAGAAAACCCAGTTCAACAAATGAGACAAAAATATTATACTTGGTCATTTATTTATTGATGGAAATGATCCAATATTACATTTCTGTGAGTGGCAAAAGTATGTGAACCTTTGCTTTCAGTATCTGGTGTGACCCCCTTGTGCAGCAATAACTGCAACTAAATGTTTCCAGTAACTGTTGATCAGTCCTGCACACTGGCTTGGAGGAATTTTAGTCCATTCCTTGGTACAGAACAGCTTCAACTCTGGGATGTTGGTGGGTTTCCTCACATGAACTGCTCGCTTCAGGTCCTTCCACAACATTTCCATTGGATTAAGGTCAGAACTTTGACTTGGCCATTCCAAAACATTAACTTTATTCTTCTTTAACCGTTCTTTGGTAGAACGACTTGTGTAATTTGGGTCGTTGTCTTGCTGCATGACCCACCTTCTCTTGAGATTCACTTCATAGACAGATGTCCTGACATTTTCCGTTAGAATTCAATGGTATAATTCAGAATTCATTGTTCCATCAATGATGGCAAGCCGTCCTGGCCCAGATGCAGCAAAACAGTCCCAAACCATGATACTACCACCATCATGTTTCACAGATGGGATAAGGTTCTTATGCTGGAATGCAGTGTTTTCCTTTCTCCAAACATAACGCTTCTCATTTAAACCAAAAAGTTCTATTTTGGTCTCATCCGTCCACAAAACATTTTTCCCATAGCTTTCTGGCTTGTCCACGTGATCTTTAGCAAACTGCAGACGAGCAGCAATGTTCTTTTTGGAGATCAGTGACTTTCTCC